>NC_092036.1:100630061-100934853 GCF_003086295.3 Arachis hypogaea | reverse complement strand
GTGGAGATGATGGTGGCGCTACTGCGTGTGACAACAAGCGGCTGTGTTGCCATTGAAGCTCTATGCCGCTGTTTTGCTCGTCAAAAATCATCACCAGAGCTGCACCTGCTCTATTCCTTGGTTCTTCTTTAAGTACAGGTTGAGTTTCGGTCCTTGCATGTCATGTTTGGAGTTGTCGTTGTTGTTGTGAAAGCGATATGGAGCTGTGGTTGCAGCTGCCTCTATTGTTGGACAAGAGAAATAATGTTTTTAGATGCGTTTGGTTTTATGGGTTCAACTATTCCAGGTAGGAGCGCTTTTCTTAAACTTATTTTACTTTTAAAGAATTGTTATAAGATGAAATTAATGCAAAAAATGTATGTTTATGATTTTCGTAAGTCTTATGGACTGAAATGAGTTGCTTTGACTAAATGTAATTGCTTGTCTGGTTAGTTATCGTTGAATTGGGTTTTCTTGAATTACTGAAAGTGATTTAATACCGGAATTAGTTTAATTTTGGAAAAGATTTGATTTTAGAAAAGATTTAATATTGAAATTTGGTTTGATATTGAACCCGATTTGATATCGGAATTTGGTTTAAAATAATTTTGAAAAGGATTTGCTATTTGAAAATAAGTGATAAGGGTTTGAGGGATATTTGGATAGGACCCTTGAAGGATGGCAAGGTCCGAATTTTAGAGGAGATGCTACCCAAATTTTTATAAAAATTGGAGGCTTCATTTGAAATGGTTATTTAAAAAGATTTGGATTTAAGGATTATATGGTTTGATTTATTTAGAAAAGAATGAAGCTGAAATTGGTTCTCGTTTAAGTGATTTGGTTTTGGTTTATATGATTTGATTTTGATTCCGAATCGATTATGTTTGATGGTGAATATGGATGGAATGAGATTATGATAGATGTTGTGAGGACGGTGGTTTTGTCCCACTCACGGATTTGGCAAGTTGAAGATGAAGGACTCCCTCTCTTGCTGTGATGTGAGTATGGGGAAGGTGGAAATGCACGCTCCTTCGTATTATTTTTCCCACATCTTTCTTTGGTTTTAAGGTGGAAATGCACACTCATTCGATGTGGAAAGACACTCTCCTTCGTAATTCCTCTAGGAGAATGTGGAAAGACACTCTCCTTCGTTTGTGGTTCTCCGGGGATATGCAATCTAGAGACAATATCCGGGTTAGCTACCAGATGTGTCGAGTTTTGGCGATTTAACCGATACGTGAGCTCACGGTCAGTAGGACAGGCTCATAGGCATGCATCATACTGCATTTGTTTGCTTTGTCTGGGTGTGCTTAAGTGTTTTAGTTTGCATATCTGATGATTTTTATCTAATATTTATTTGTTGTACTTACTGTAATTGCTCTCTGATTGTGTTTGACTTGCATTATTTTGTACCTATGATTGATTCTGTTTTGTGATTGAGTGTTGATGGTGATTTGTTTTGAATTGAACCGTAGGTCGAGTTGATTTGATTTTGGGGCAAAGGCCAAGTTGATTTAATTTGGATTGGAGGCCGTGATTGGTTGGATCAGTAGCAAAATTTTGGTTAAAATATTTTCTTAGTAAGCGGTGAAATGTGTGGAATGTTATTTTGCATAAAATTTTTACAAGAAAAATATGAGTTTTAAATTTGGATAATGAACTGACGATCACTGCGATTGAAAATAATTTTATTTAAAATATTTTCTTATAACAATTCTTAAACCCTCAACTGAGAACCAGTGAGGACGATGTTCTCAACCTCCTACAGACTTCTCTTTTCAAAACCAACGAGGAAGCTTGTGGAATTTTTGTTAAGTTTTTAGATGCGCTACTTCTGTTTGTATACATATGTTATAAATTTTCCTCGCCTTTATTATTATAATCTTGTAAGAGGGATAGGAGTTATATATTTTGTATGTATATTATATTTATAAGCTACTTGTGTAAGAAGTTTTTTATATATGTATATGCATATTTGTATTAGTGAAAACGAGCTTTCGGTTTTTTCAAATAAAACAATACGATTTCGAGTCAAAGGCTCTTATTTTATTATTAAATATATGAAGTCATTGTAATACTTTTTGCTATTAGAGTGGCGTAGGCGAAAGCGTGACATTCTGATACTAAGGGTGTTACAGCACCTGAGTCTATCGGTGAATATGGAACATATTCTACATACTCGCTTCGTCAATGATCGGCAATTCGGCATAATATCAAACTGTATTAGACCACCAAAAACTATAACGGGATTTCGGTACAGAATACTGCTCACTCTCCTCAACATATTGTTCTCCATGCTTTGACAGAGACCGTTCTGAAGCTCCATGAACGTCATGGTGCATGGAACCACAAACAAAAATGGATTCTCACACGCAAAACTCACTCCATCATGAGTATTTCGTATAATCTCACCGTTGTGATATATCACCAAATTTGCAGTACCCTCCATCATACCAGAAACACACTCAAACAACTCTCCTCTTCGCAATGAAATGGTTCCGAACTTTGCCTTATATAGGGAGAGCATTCAACATGTAGACCACGTGTTGCATCGCCATCAAATAAGAGAGCGACACGTCGCCATCACGCCCTCTATGTACTGAGTCAACACGCCCTCCACGTATTGACAGCACGCCCTTACGTGTTGCGTCAACACGCCCTCTACGTGTTACAGCTGCCCAACTGACACGTCACCATTCTACAAATACACTAAATATTCTCAATAAAATACACTAAATATTCTCATTTCTATTGAAAATACCAATAATATTTTTATATGAAAAAAAATGAGCCAATTTTTTTATATTATATAAAATAAATAAATAAAATAAAACAAAGCTGAATAAAATTCCCGCACAGACACAGTTGGGGTCTTTGGGAGCAAATTTAGGCTAAACCTACAATGATAAGTACAAATAGTTAGTTTCTACAGTTATGGAAATGCGGTACCAAAAAAAAAAAAAAAGTTATGGAAATTGTGCTTGCGTGTTATCAAATGCGACGTAACAATGAATCCACTAGATTGTTCAAAAGATGAAAATAATTATGGTAATTCAGTTGGACACGACCGATTATAAGTTCTAAAAGGATCTATTATAATCCAACGCGTGCTACCCGTTTATGGTTAAGCTCGGTTGAATCTTGAAAACACGCAAATAGTAAAGAGATTGATTTTTTATTTTAAGATAAATTATATATATATTTTTTAAAGTTTAACAACAAATTTAAAAATATTTTTAAATTTTTATTTTGTTTCAGTTTCATCTATTTTTAATTTACATCAAATATATTTTTCACAGTTAAATTTTTAAAAAATTTAAAATTAATCTAACAAAAATACATAAAAATTATACTTAACTTATTTACATTAAAAGTTATTTTTATGAAATTGTTGTTGAATTAGTCTTAAATTTTAAAAAATTAATCATCAAAAAATATATTTAATACAAATAAAAATTTTGAGACCAAATTAAAATAAAATAAAATTTAAAAATATTTTTTAAATTTTTTATCAAATTTTAAAAATAAAAAATATATATTATCTATATAATTTTTATATAATATAATTATTGACTTAACATACATATTATAAATTATAAATTATAAATTAAAATTTATTAATTTTTTATTATATTATATAATGTTTTTAATTTATTTTATGGTTAATTTGTTCCCGCTCATATAAAATTTCTGGTTACGCCGTTAAACTTAACATATTAGTACTGATCAAACAGCTGCAGAAACAATCAGTTTGATGAGTTCAATCTCTTAAATACAGTGCTTTACTAACTAGAGGACGAAGTACGAACCCAAAAAATTAAAACATAATAAAATGAGCATCTCCTAAATAATCACAGATTAATCTCCTTATCCCATATCCAAAAAATAAAATCTGGACAAAATAAAATGAGCAACATACTTTAAGATTTTAATATTTTTGAACTTTTTTTTATAATAACTTCATATAACTAAAATAAACAGTATCTGAAATAAATTTTAAAATAATTTTCTTTTAAGTATATATACTAATATAATTTATTAAAAAATTGTATTTATTTTTGTTTAAAACCTTGTTTAATAATTCATAATTGAAAAAAATACATTTAATTGTTATTGTCATATGAAATAAAAAAAATTAATATTTTTACAGAGAATGCATAAGAAAATATGAAAGAATAAAATTTAATTAAAAATAAATTGTAACTTTAATTTGTTTGGATTATCTTAATTTTTAAATGAACTAACTTATTATTTTTATTTAACCCATATTTATTACAAATTTATTATATATTTATACATAATATAATTGTTCATACCCTGGCCCAATACCAAGGCCCAGGCCCAACTAAAAGGCCTAATCTAAAGGATTAAGCCTAGCTAAGCGCCGCCTTCCACATAAGAAGTCGGTGCCATTCACGACTTGGTCTGAAGAGGTCGGATGTGGGATTAGCTGGCAGATGAACACTCATTCAAATGAGTAACTGCCCCTAAAATCTCTCTAACCGCCTCATAAAGCCATATCTTAACCTCCCCAAGATAATAGGGACGGTTACTACCCTAAAGATACGGCACTACACCAACGGTGGTTATTGGCTCACCTCTATAAATACACTGACACCCCTCAGGTATCTCTAAGTCCAATACTCTCTAAGACCTGCTTACACTCTTGCTAACTTAGGCATCGGAGTGTCTTTGCAGGTACCACCCCCCATTCACACGCGAGCACAAGTCGGACGGAGCCTCCCGAGTTGCGGACCTACCTGGAGTTCTCCTCCATCATACGCTTGGGCCGCCAAACGCCATCCTTAGCATTAATCTCCGGTTACCTACCGTAACATTGGCGCCGTTGCCGGGGACCCGAGAGATCATTCAACGATGGCGGATAGATCCCACGAAGAGGGCCATGTGGAAACAGATTCTGAACAAGAGAATCTGGACATGGGTAATGACAATGAAGACACAGCCCAGCAACAAGATAACGACCAACACAGAGAGGGTACCTCCGGAATGAAGAATCTGAAGGTAAACTCCTCAGAAGGACGTGAGTCCGAAAAGGGCGGACCATCCCATGTAACTGAATTAATGGGACTAGTCCATAGCCGCCTGGAGCAATTGGAACAAGAGCGCGAGAGGCAAAAGGAAACCGAAAGGTACCTTAAAGAGGAGATGGAACGGCAAAAAGAGTTAGAAAGAAAACTCTTGCAGCTAGAATCCTCCCTCAAGAACTCCCGCGATGAAGGAGAAGACCAACTCCCGGGCGGAGAAGATCCTTTCAGCGAGGACATAATGAGGGCAAAAGTTCCAAGGAACTTCAAAAGCCCTGATATGGACCTCTATGATGGAACTACGGATCCAAAGCATCATCTTAGCAACTTCAAAAGTCGGATGTATCTAGCTGATGCCTCCGACGCTACGAGATGCAAGGCTTTCCCGACCACTTTATCGAAGGCAGCGATGAAGTGGTTCGATAGCCTCCCCCCGAGATCCATCACTAGTTTTGAGGACCTCTCAAGGAAATTCTTGACGAGGTTCTCAATCCAAAAAGATAAAGTAAAACATGCACCGAGCCTCCTGGGAATAAAACAGGAGGTCGGAGAGTCTTTACGAGCCTATATGGAAAGGTTCAATAAGGCATGTTTAGAGATTCAAGATCTGCCGACAGAGGCAGTAATAATGGGGTTAGTCAATGGACTTAGAGAAGGCCCCTTCTCACAGTCCATATCTAAAAGAAACCCCGTTTCTCTAAGTGATGTACAAGAAAGGGCCGAAAAGTACATCAATATGGAAGAGAATGCAAGACTAAGAGACTTGAGTTCACGGCCTGGACCTACTTCCTCCTCTAGGGAAAGAGAAAGGGAAGTCAGGAAAAAGGAAGAACCCGGTCTCGAAAGGCCCAGAAAGTATCACTCTTATACTCCTCTAAAGACTTCTATAGTGGATGTATACAGAGAGATTTGCAACACTGAAAGGCTGCCACCCCCAAGACCTATCAAAAATAAAAAAGGGGGAAGCCGCAGCGAGTATTGCGAGTACCATAAAATATATGGTCACTCCACCAACGACTGTTACGACCTCGAAAATGTGATAGAAAAGCTGGCTAGAGAAGGTCGGCTTGACAGATATCTCATGGAGAGGTCGGACACCCATGGAAAAAGAAAGCGAGACGATATGGACAGAAGAGATCCACCGCCACAGACTCCTGAGAGACATATCCATATGATCTCAGGAGGATTTGCGGGAGGCGGAGTCACTAAATCTTCTCGCAAAAGACATCTCAAGAGAGTTTATCAGGTCGGGGAAGAAACACCCGACCTCCCCACTATCTCATTCACAAAAGAAGATGGGCAAGGGATAATCCCCGGGCATGATGATCCCGTGGTGATAACCATGATCCTAGCCAACGCCCATCTCCACAGAACCCTAGTAGACCAGGGAAGCTCGGCGGACATCCTCTTCAAGCCCGCCTTCGACAAGCTAGGGTTGGAGGAAAAAGAATTGAGAGCTTACCCCGACACCCTATATGGGTTAGGGGATACGCCAATAAAACCATTGGGATTTTTACCCCTTCACACCACCTTTGGAAAAGGGGAAAAATCAAGGACTCTGAGCATAGACTTCATAGTCATCGATGAAGGGTCAGCCTACAATGCCCTAATTGGCAGGACTACCCTTAATCGTCTTGGAGCAGTGGTATCAACTCCCCACCTTTGCATGAAATTCCCGACTCCAGGAGGAATAGCAACGGTAAGGGGAGATCAAAAATTGGCAAGGAAGTGCTATAACGAAAGCCTAAATCTGAGAGGGAAGGGCAAAGAAGTCCACACTATAGAGCTAGGCGGCGCAAGAACCAGAGAAGAGCTACGACCCCAGCCGGGAGGAAAAACCGAGGAGATACAAGTCGGAGAGGAGGAAGGAAAAAACACTTACATAGGAGCCAACCTAGGGGAAACCCTGAAACAAAGGTTGGGTGAACTCCTAAGAGCTAATTCCGACCTCTTCGCCTGGAAGGCTTCCGACATGCCCGGGATTGATCCCGAGCTCATGTCTCACAGGCTCTCGGTTTACCCAGGATCCCGACCTGTACAGCAAAGAAGACGCAAACTCAGCCCAGAAAGGGCCTCCATAGTAGAAGAGCAAGTACAGGCGCTCCTGGAAGCCGGCTTTATCAGAGAGGTCAAATACCCAACATGGCTAGCCAATGTAGTGCTAGTCAAAAAACAAAATGGTAAATGGAGAATGTGCGTCGACTATACCGACTTGAATAAGGCATGTCCTAAGGACCCTTATCCCCTACCGAGTATTGATACCCTGGTGGACTCCAGCTCAGGGTACCAATACCTATCGTTCATGGATGCCTACTCGGGGTATAATCAAATCCCGATGCATGAACCCGACCAGGAAAAAACATCGTTCATCACACCAAAAGCCAATTACTGCTACGTGGTCATGCCATTCGGACTGAAGAATGCAGGAGCCACGTACCAAAGGCTGATGAACAAAGTGTTTTCCCCCCATCTAGGGAACTTAATGGAGGTATACGTCGACGACATGTTAGTGAAAACCAAGCAAGAAGTCGACCTCTTAACCGACCTCTCACAAGTCTTCGACACTATAAGGTTGCATGGGATGAGACTAAATCCCGCAAAATGCGCCTTCGCAGTAGAAGCAGGAAAATTTCTAGGGTTCATGCTAACACAAAGAGGGATTGAAGCCAATCCCGACAAATGCAGAGCCATCCTAGAAATGAAAAGTCCGACTTGTTTGAGAGAGGTTCAACAGCTAAATGGCCGACTTGCAGCCCTCTCCAGATTTTTGGCAGGATCGGCACTAAAATCCCTTCCACTATTTTCCCTATTAAGGAAGGGATGCCAGTTTGAATGGACTCCGGAATGTGAGGAGGCGTTCCAAGAGTTCAAAAAATTCTTAAGCCAACCTCCTATCTTAACCCGACCAGAACCGGGAAAAGACCTCGTCCTATACCTATCCGTCGCAAACAGGGCTGTCTCATCAGCCCTGGTCAGAGAAGACGAGGTCGGGCAACACCCGGTCTATTTCACCAGTAAGGTCCTACAAGGTCCTGAGCTAAGGTACCACAAACTAGAGAAGTTTGCCTACTCCTTAGTGATAGCCTCACGAAGGCTACGACCTTACTTTCAGGCTCACACAATAAGAGTTCGTACGAACCAGCCCATGAAGCAAATCCTCCAAAAGACGGATGTTGCAGGGAGGATGGTTCAGTGGGCGATAGAGCTCTCCGAGTTTGATTTGAGATACGAAACTCGGACTACAATTAAAGCCCAGTGCCTCGCCGACTTCATTGCAGAATACGCAGGTGAACAAGAGGAAAAACCGACTACATGGGAACTCTATGTAGACGGATCCTCCAACAAAACAGGGAGCGGCGCAGGCATAATATTGGTAGATGGAAAAGGAACCCAGATAGAGGACTCCTTAAAATTTGAATTTCCGGCTTCAAACAATCAGGCAGAATATGAAGCCTTGATTGCAGGATTAAAGTTAGCAGAAGAAGTTGGCGCCGCAAAGGTGATGATCTACAGCGACTCACAAGTGGTGACTTCCCAAATAAGTGGAGAATATCAGGCAAAGGACCCCAATATGAAGAAATACTTGGAAAAAACCTTGGAACACCTAGGGCACTTTGCGGAAACCGAGGTCAAGCATGTAACTCGGGATCTAAATAGCAGAGCTGACGCCCTATCCAAGTTAGCAAGTACCAAACCCGGGGGGAACAACAGAAGCCTGATTCAAGAAACCCTCCAAGAGCCCTCGGTATCAAAAGCAGAAGATGAACGAGAGGTACTTGAGGTAGTCGGCCTAAACCTCGGATGGATGAATCCCTTAGTCGAATACCTAAAATTCGACATCCTCCCTAAAGAGGAGAAAGAAGCTAAAAAGATCCGAAGGGAAGCACAACATTATACTTTGGTGAAAAATGTCCTTTATAGAAGAGGGATATCAACACCATTGCTGAAGTGCGTACCGACCTTAAGAACCGCCGAGGTGTTGGAGGAAGTACATAGTGGGATCTGCGGAAACCATCTCGGAGCAAGGTCGCTGGCCAGAAAAGTAATCCGAGCAGGATTCTATTGGCCGACCTTGCAGAAAGATGCCACAGACTTTGTGAAAAAATGCCAGCCATGCCAGATGCATGCAAATTTCCACGTGGCTCCACCAGAAAAGCTCATTAGTATAACTTCCCCCTGGCCTTTCGCAAAATGGGGAATGGATTTGTTAGGTCCTTTTCCCCAAGCACCAGGGCAAGTTAAATACTTAATCGTGGGAATAGATTACTTCACAAAGTGGATAGAAGCAGAACCATTAGCCACTATCACCGCTCAAAGAAGTCGCAGGTTCCTCTACAAAAACATCATCACAAGGTACGGGATACCTTATTCCATCACCACAGATAATGGAACCCAATTCACCGACGCCACCTTCAGGAGCCTGGTAGCCAGTATGAAAATCAAACATCAATTCACCTCGGTAGAACACCCACAAGCCAATGGGCAAGCCGAGGCAGCTAACAAGGTCATACTGGCAGGTTTGAAGAAAAGATTACAGGAAGCAAAGGGAGCTTGGGCTGAAGAGCTCCCTCAAGTGTTATGGGCTTATAGGACAACCCCCCAATCCGCCACAGGAGAAATACCCTTCCGACTAGTATACGGCGTGGAAGCCATGATTCCTATAGAAATCAGTGAGCAAAGCCCAAGGGTAATTCTCCATGATGGGGTCGGAAATGTACAGGGGCACAAAGAGGAACTCGACTTGCTCCCCGAAGTCCGAGAGAACGCCCAGATAAGAGAAGCGGCATTAAAGCAAAGAATGACTACCAGATACAACAAGAAAGTCATTCGAAGAACATTTGCCGTAGATGACTTGGTCTTAATCAGAAACGACATTGGAGTCAACAAGTCAGGAGATGGAAAGCTCGCCGCAAATTGGAAAGGGCCATACAAAATCAAGGAAGTGTTAGGGAAAGGTTATTATAAAGTAACCGACCTGCATGGCACTGAGTTACCAAGGTCGTGGCATGCTTGTAATATGAAAAGGTACTACAGTTAGAAGCGAACTCTACTCCCTGATGTACTCTTTTCCCAGCTTCATGATTTTTTCCCGAAAAAGGGTTTTTTTCTGGAGAGGGGTTTTTAATGAGGCATCATAGTAGAGGCTAAGGGAAAATATGCTGTCAAGACCCTTAGTAGCAAAAAGGTACCTTCCCGATTAATAAAGATCTTTTTTATCACTATATTTCTCTTAAATATCCTCCTCTATTTCTTATAAGTCTTTCTACGAAACGCGCCGACTTAAGCTCGACAAAGCGTGAAAATCCCATGAATCGACCTAACATGGTCGTCAGGATGAAACGACGAGGTACAAGTCGGTGTAAAGAGGTTATACAAGCTGATCGTATTAAACTCGGAAACTATCCGACTCTTAAGTCGAAAGGAAATCCGAGTAAAACAAACTCGAAAAGAGCTCCGAGTAAAAGAAAACCGAGCTCCGAGTGGATGAAAAACGCATCGCAAAAATAACCTAAGTCATAAAAACTCACTAAAGCAAAGTTGAGTATAAAGGATAACAAAAGAGACATGAAAACCTGAAAAGTTTAAAGTTTGCATACAAGCCTTTGCACGAAAAAGGCTCGAGAAAACAATGCAAGCTAACAAAAGGTTTCTCCGAAAAAGATCAAACATATTCAAAACAGAAAAGCATGTGCACGCGTAAAGTAACTTAAACCCTTATCCAAAAAAGGGCACCTACTTCGATTAGAAAACCCTTATCCAAAAAGGGCATTTATTTTGTTTAAAACCCTTATCCAAAAAGGGCACCAAACAGATCATTTTGTTTACGGCCTCAAAAGGCCAAGAAGCAAATTGTTCACAACCATCAACGAATAAATAGAAGTTTAAAAAAGGGGGGACCCACAGGCCGGGCCCCCATATAGCCACAAAAATAAAGAAGTCATTTTTTGGACGGAGTAGAGGAATCACCACCACCAGGAGGAACACCACCAGGACCGGGAGGAGGAGCCAAAGAGGAAGTCGGAGCGGGGGTTGAAGAACTCGGAGCATCTCTGGAATGAAGAGGAGACTCTATAATCCTCTGCCCCCGAGTCTTTAGGTCTGACTCGGAAAGAACCTCGGGAGCAGGAGGATCAACAATGGCGCCGTCAATCACCACTTTGTCAGGATGAAGTGGAGAAAGATCCAAGTCGGGGGCTATAACCCTAACCTGCTCCAGGAAAATTCTCCAAGACTCCTCGGCGCCATCGGCGATAGAGTCCTCCAAGTCAGCATAAGCATTCCGAGAGTTCAGCAAATCCTTCTTCACCTCCACCATATCTTTAAATAGGCTTTGATAGCTCTCCTGGGCCGCCTTCCTCAGATTCACCTCCATTGTGCATTGGGCTCGCAGCTGGCTCTCCTTCTCCCGGAGGTCATCTCTCTCCTTCCTCAACTTATCCCTCTCCTCCTTTAACTCCCTCTCATGTTTTTCAAACACGAGAAGCCTCCCCTCCAGCTCCTCAACCTTAGGGGAAGTCCCCAAGGAGCTGAGGGGAGTCTTCTCGAATATATCCAAAAGTTTGCCACAAACTCCCGCCGCCCTAAAGCTCTCCTCGGCCAGAGCGGTAAGGTGGTTCCGAACAGAAACATCATCCATACTTATAAGAGGATAGATGTTCTTTCGGACGAATGCAAGAGCATCCGCCTTAACACCACCTTCCCAAGAAGGGCCAGACTCTGAAGTCTTGCGCTTCTTCTTCTCCGGCTCGGAGAGTAGTTGGGCAGAAGGGAGTGGTCGAGCCAAACTTGAGGAGGAGATGATAATAGGTTGAGAGGGAGTACCAACATTTCTAGGAGGAGGAGGAGGAGGAGGAGGAGAGACGACCGCCTTGCCACTCCCGGACCTAGCCCGGGACTTTGCCTTGGCTTCCTGCACCCTCTGGTAGGACTCTTGAGCATTCTTTTTTGCCATATCTACAAAAGAAACAACCAAGTCACAAGTCGGCAAGATACAAGTCGGTAAAATACAAGTCGGAAATAGGGAATGCATGCGCTACCTATGCAAGACTGAACAAAAGTCGACGTCCCCTGAAGGATTTTTCTCGTATCTAAGTATGGGGCCCTCCCCCATGCTTCTCGGAAAAACCCCACAATGGCCGCCTCCACCTCGTCTAGGTCATCTAGACCAATTTTTTCACAAGGGGTGGCCGGCAGCCAGTAAAGGGGAAAGCGAGGGGAGGAATGCTCGTCCAGAAAAAAGGGGTGGTGACCCTCTACAGCCTGAACCTTGAAGAAGAAGTTTTTGAAGTCATGGAAAGATTCGTCAAAAAGGGTGAAAATCCTCCGACCTTGAATGGCTCGGAAGGATACCCATTGTTGTTTGTTGTTTAGCCCACTAAAGGGCTTAGTCATATGGAAAAGATAAAAGAAGATTCTCAAGGAAGTCGGGAAGTCCAGAGCGTGGCTTATAAACTGGTAAATCTTCAAAAAACCCCAAGAATTGGGGTGGAGTTGAGTAGGGGCAACCTTACAGTGGTGCAAAACGGATATCTCGAAATCTGAGAAAGGAAGAAAAACACCCAAACGGGTGATCATACACTCATACATGAAGAAAAAATGAGGGGCCGCCTCATTAACTCTCCCAAAACAGACCCGGTCTTCAGGACCCGGGATTATCAGTTCATATTTGGGCTCGTCCTCGTCCGAAGTACAGAGCCTATGATGAGTACGAAGGTGAGTGATGAACTCAGCGTCGACCAACGGTTCCTCCCCAAGGACCGTATCGTCAACCCACTGAGAAAGAACGTCTACAGAAGCCATTTTTTATATAAAGAAAAGTGGCAGAAAACCTACAAAAAGGAAAAAGGAAAAGAAAATCAAAAAACACGGCCACTAAAGAAGAGAGATTCGAAACTAGAATCTACGGGCCAACCTATCTACTCGCAAAACAAAACATGCAAACAAAAAGCATGACATGGAAAAAGCAAAACTAACCTTTATCCGAAAGTGAAGGTTGGAGAGAAACAGAAGTCTTCGAACGCAAGGATGTAGTACGAACAAGATAAGGAGAAGTTTGAAGGATTGCAGAAACGGAAAATGGAAAGAGAGGGAAAGTATTTATAAAAAAGGCCAAGGGGCATAATGGTAAAAAGCGAGGCAGTCATTAATGAGACTGCACCGTTACCAAAGCCCTCAATCCCTAAATAATCCCTCAAACGGACACGACGCTTGAATTGACGTAATTGTCAGAAACTAAAAGTCGCGAAAATCACGTCGGTTTCCAAGATCCGTGTTCTTTCAAACAAGTCGACTACGCACCCGAGTTGAATACTTGAACCCAAACTTTAAAGAAAATTTGGGCTCAAGTAGGGGCACTGTTCATACCCTGGCCCAATACCAAGGCCCAGGCCCAACTAAAAGGCCTAATCTAAAGGATTAAGCCTAGCTAAGCGCCGCCTTCCACATAAGAAGTCGGTGCCATTCACGACTTGGTCTGAAGAGGTCGGATGTGGGATTAGCTGGCAGATGAACACTCATTCAAATGAGTAACTGCCCCTAAAATCTCTCTAACCGCCTCATAAAGCCATATCTTAACCTCCCCAAGATAATAGGGACGGTTACTACCCTAAAGATACGGCACTACACCAACGGTGGTTATTGGCTCACCTCTATAAATACACTGACACCCCTCAGGTATCTCTAAGTCCAATACTCTCTAAAACCTGCTTACACTCTTGCTAACTTAGGCATCGGAGTGTCTTTGCAGGTACCACCCCCCATTCACACGCGAGCACAAGTCGGACGGAGCCTCCCGAGTTGCGGACCTACCTGGAGTTCTCCTCCATCATACGCTTGGGCCGCCAAACGCCATCCTTAGCATTAATCTCCGATTACCTACCGTAACAATAATTATTCCACATTATTATTATTATTATTATTATTATTATTATTATTATTATTATTATTATTATTATTATTATTATTATTATTAACACTACTTGCTATCAATATATTGTAATACACATTATATATAATGAGTTATTTAAACATAATTTTTTTATATATAATATACTAACATATACTAATTGACTAACAGTATACATATTACATATATTACTAATATATTATTTTAAAAAAATTGGGGACCATGACCATTTTAGGTGCCCATAAATTCGTCACTCGCTAAGTTGGAAACCATATTTATTTAAAGGAAATATATATATAATTAAGAGACGATATCAGGCATAATATAAAGGAATTTTATTAGAGAATATTTTAAAGAAATTCTTTAAGCTGCGAATACTTGTTAGGATTGAGAATAAAATAAGGGAATTGAAACGTATTATGTTTGATTATTAGATATTAAAATTAAAATTTTAATTTCAGCACATAAAATTTTAGTTTTTTAGTATTTTAAAAAAATAAAAACACAAAAATTAAAATTTTTAAGAATAAAAATTAAATTTAAATAATATTTTTTAAAATATTTTTATTCAACTTTTAAAATTTTAAATTTATTTTTTTGTGTGAAATTAGAAAAGAGGATAGAAGAGAAAAAGAGGGAAGAGCCCACGATGTGGAGAGTCATCGTTCTGGTTGTCGTCATGTGGTGCGAAGAGAGAGAGAAAAAGAAGAGAAGAAGCTAGAGAAGGAAGAGAAAAAGAAGATTATTTTTATTTTTTTATTTAATATTAATACTTAACTTTTTAATTTATTTTTAAGGATATTTAATTAATTTTGTTTGTTTTAGTTTTTATATTTATCTTGAACTAAATATAATACTAAGATGTAATTTAATTTTATACATTTTATATCAATATAACATAAAGACAGAAATTATTTTTAATATAGAAAAAGAGATGGTGTTTTGGTTGAATATTGATATTTGAAGTGTATTACAGTACTTTAAGCAGTGTTTGGTTGTTGTCTCAAAAAAATAGAGACATAGACACAAAGACACAAATACACATGAACACAAAGATACACAAATTTTATAACATGTTTGGTGATAATACACAAGACACATGTATTTAATTCAAAAGTCTATTTTATCCCCAAACTAAAACAACTCAAGTGTTAAAAGATAAAGGACAATGGTTGGAATTTTAAAAAATAATTAGGGATAGAATTGGAAAAATCTGTGTCTCATAGATTGTGTCTTAGTGTCACAGCTTGAAAGAGATACACTAAATACATGTCTTTAATGTACATCTGTGTGTAACCGTGTCTTTTAAAATTTTATGTCTCAGCAAACAAACGGTGTACACGTACCACCGTGTCCATGTCTTTGATGGACATGAACATTAACCAAACGGATAGAAATCATTCAACACGTTCCCATGTGATGCAACACGCTCCCCATGTATTGGCCAATATGTTGTCATGTGTCCAACACGCTCCCCACGTGTTGGCCAGAATGCTGCCATATGTAGGGGTGTCCATGGATCGGATCCGATCCGCATATCCGCGGTGTTTATCCGAATCCGATCCAAAAATTGCGGATATGGATCCGATCCGCAAGGCTTTCGGATCGGATCGGATCGGATCCGCACACTAATCGGATCGGATTGCGGATTTTGTGTTGGTATCCGCATATCCGCGTATCCGCAAAATTAAATAAATAAATAAATAAATATTCTTTTTATGTTTTATTTTAATTAATAATTATCATATATGTTATATTATTTTAATTTATTATTTAAAAAAGTATGTTTAATATTATTTTAAGAGTAAACATATTTAAAAGAATAGAAAAAATGAATTTTATTGATATTTTTTTAATAAAAATAAGCCTTTAAAAATAATTTTGTGTTTTGCGGATATATCCGATATCCGATCCGATCCGATCCGCAAATGTGCGGATCGGATCCAACCTTAAAAGTTGCGGATATTGGATCCGATCCGATCCGATGATTTTAATGCGGATCGGATCGAATTTTTGGCCATATCCGATCCGATCTGATCCGCGGACACCCCTAGCCATATGTCCAACACGCACCCACGTGTTGCAACACGCTTCCCACATGTTGACTTCTCTTTTACAACATCCAAAATTTTTTTAATCTCATTTCTAAAAAAAACACAAATTTTTTTAATCTTATTTAATAATTATACTAAATAATCTCATTTCTTAAAAAACCACCAAAATTTTTTCCACACAAAAAAATCAGCCACATCAATCTTACTCTCTCAATCTCTAACTCTCACTCTCTTTTTTAAACGCAACCTTAAGAAATTAAAAGAAAATAATTTTTTTATAAATAAATTTTTAATATAATGAATGCATTAATATCCTTTTGTATGTCAATTTTAAATAGTATTGTTTTGATACTTAGTAATAAAAGTATTGTTTTGATTGGTTAAAAAAATTAAACCAATGACAAAAAGAGAGGTAGTGGTACTCAATTTGACTAATGAAATTTGTAATTTGATAGTTAAAATTATAAAATTGGACTTCAAAATTTATAATCGTAATTCACATTAATTTATGAGTTGATATCCGTTAACAGTGTGTTAATTTTATACATTAATATGTTATGATTTGAATTCTTCATCCAGGTTTCATGTAATCGAAATCTATTAGATCTTCTAAAAATTTAAAGATTGTTCTCAAAGTCCTAATTTTTCCAAATTAAACTTATTATTATCGTTTTCATGAAGATGTTAGAGAAATAAACAAATTTTTAAGAAGATATAGGAGATTTCAATTATATGAAACTTAGACGAAGAGTCCAAATTTTGGCAAGTTAACATGTAAAACCAACACATTATTCATAAAAATTAACTTAAGAACTAACACGAGTTATTATTGTAAATTTTAAGTCTAAATTGAGTCTATTATAATTTTAGACGTCAAATTGAACTCGACTTCAAATTTTAGAGACTAAATTAAATATAAAACCTAAAAAAAAGTACTTATCAAGAATATAAGGAAAATAAAATAAATATTACTCTAGTTTGTATTTAATTAGGACATTTAGGACACTAGACTTGATGTTGTTAGGGCACGATGAGAAATTCTTAGGTCTGCCTTACATATAAAATTTTAAAATAGAGATACTTTATATTTTTAAAAAATAAAGAGAATAAATATTGTCAATCTTATTTTAATAATCTTATTTTTCTTATAAAGTTTATTAAATATATAATATAAAAAATAATGTATAGAATGACACTATTATTATCTATAAATAAATAAACACATAAATATCACCTCAATATTAATTTCTCGGGCATATGCATATGGGTCCAATAGACAGAGGCGAAACAAAATCTCATATTTTGCTTCGTTCATTGCATTCTACGTAGAAGAATCATAAAATACACAAAACCAGTCAATTGTGTTGAAGTTTCATTGGTTTTGTCTTTTTTTGGCACTTTCATTTTAATTCATAAACTTGATTTAGGATGTTGATGTGAATAAGGGTTTCTGGACGAAAAGGATGGTTTGGAAAACAAACGGGGGCTATTTTGTTTTTCAAGCCTTTTTTTCATTCCTTTTTATTAAAAATAAAATATATCGTTCCACTAGGGTGTTTTTATGTAGCCTTTTTTTCCGCTCCAATAATAAAACTATCATGGAAATATGTTCAAAAGAATGAATAGGAGATAAAAGAAAAGTTTTAATCGGTTTGTGAAAAAATATTTAGCTTTTTTTTTGTTTTAAAAATTCTAATAGAAAAAGTAAAATATATAAAAAAATAGTCTTAATTTTTTCTTTCAAAAGATTAACAAAAACACAATAAATTTTTTTTATATCTTTAAAGAAAAAAAAATAAAAATATATAACCTGTATGGAAAATTAGATACTATTACACCAATGTAATAAAATATATGACTTATATCTATATATAAAAAAACACTAAAATACATTAAAAATTAATTTTTCATATATTTGTGAAAATATATGTATTATTTATTTAATTTATTTATTAATGTATATTTTATATTTTAATATATATTTTATATTAATATTAATTTAGTGAGTAATTTTTGTATCTGTGTAACATGATTATATAAAAAATACTATACTCTTACACCAATATAAAGTTTTGTTTTTTTTTTTCCACCTAATTATTCCCCTACCAAATCAAACTCGAATTGATTTTGAATGGTGATACAAATTTATTTATTCTGTTAACGTGTAACACCAAACATTATATAAAAATAAAAATCAATTATTATTGAGCAGCCGGTCAAGAACAATATATCTATTTATTAATAATATTTTCAATCCTACTCCATATAATAATAAAAATAAAAATAAAAATAAAATGCATAATGTGATCACTATCTTCTGAGTTGTGAGTGAGACAGAAAGGAGAAAACAGCTGACTGGAGAACAGAGTGGTGTTCAGCTTCGTCTCCACGATCATTTCTCTCATCCTTCTTCTAATCCCAATTCCCAACACACGCTTCTCTGTAATCGGGTAAAGTTAACACCTTTTCCGTTTTTTCTCACTGCCCTTTTTAATATTTGATCACGCTGTTTGCGAATTTTGATCGGGTTTGTTCTTTGTTGCTGCTCTTTTCTGTTGTATCTGCTGAATTCTTCTTCTTTAATGCTGTGAGGTAATTTAACTGCTGATTTTTTGGTGACATAAAAAGGTGTTTGGAATTTCGCAGAGGCTTATATGATGATGGCAAATAACTTTGCGGGCCGGTTGGTAGGCTCAGAGATTCATGGATTCCACACATTGCAAGGTACCCTTTTTTTTTATGTATACCCTTTTCCCCTCTCTTTTTATTTTATTTTATGAATCTTGAATTATGCAGTATGCTTTGTTAGTTTGTTTAGCTAAGATATGTTGTTTCAGTATAGTTCTGAAAGTTACCATCATGTTCTCTGGATGGTTAAACAAAGTTTTAACTTTCAATGTTTGTTTTCTGATCACATGTATGAGCAGTTCTTGTTTTGTTTTTTACCTGGTACAAATGCATCCATGCAAGTTTGTCACTTTCAAATTTCAGTATAGCCTTGGAATGAAAAAGACAGTTAATTGTGTCTTCAGTTCCACCGTGATTATGTTTCTAATACTGTTTGGTGTTGGGGTTGTTGTGACAACAATCCTATTTGTTTCTCGTGGTAAGATATAGTGTATTATTACCTGTTAGTACAGAGTTTATTAATTTGGTGAGTTGAGTCAGATGTTAAAATCTTTGTCTTAATATGGAGGGCTACAGAGAACATTATCTTGATCCCAAGATGCAACAAAACATGTGTGAACTGTGAAGTCTTCTACCCTAGAAATATTAGGTTTTGATAGGCCTCCTCATTAGAAGGAACTAATAGATGAATCTAAAATCGTGGATACGGAAAGTGGCTTTAAATTTTTGTTAAGTATGATTTTTTGGCATAGAAACCACCATTTTTTCAAGATTTGGATAAAAGAAAACTAACAATTTATATTTACGCCATTCACTTCTCTCTTGTTTGCTTCCCATAGCAAATCTTATATGGAATACCAATTGTTTGGCTACTGATATATTAATCGTCTCTTTTTTTTTTTTTTGTCATTGTGAAATACATAGACTTGGATTTGGGAAACATAATGGAGGAAGCAAGAACCAGATGGCTTCGTCCCAATGAGATTCACGCCATACTTTGCAATTCCAAGTACTTCACAATCAATGTCAAGCCAGTGAATTTGCCCACATGTAGTTATCTTTGCCTGTCGCAGTGACCTGATATTTCTGAAATGGATATGCATAGTTTTCATAAATACTTACGGCTGATAGAAATCTTTCCATGTTAATCTGCATAGTTTCTAAAGATTTGTAGTCTTCGTAGTAAATTTTGTGAAATTCTAGATGCTCTGATTCTTGTTGGAGTCTCACTGTGAATAGTTTTCGTTGCATGTATGATGTATCTACTAATAAATTTCATGAGTTATTTTGCATTTAAGAGAAATCTCAAGTAGTAATGTTATATTATTATTGGAACTACTACTTTTGTGCAAACAGGTGGTACTATTGTATTATTTGACCGCAAGATGCTTAGGAACTTTCGGAAAGATGGGCACAACTGGAAAAAGAAAAAGGATGGTAAAACTGTTAAAGAAGCTCATGAGCACTTAAAGGTAAGTAATTTCATTTTCTGATTGTTTAAAATGGTGTTAACTTGAATTTTGTGCGGGCAATTTGTACAAAATATTTTTGGATGAGAAAATTTGACATTTTTTTGGTTCGCATGGAATGTGAAGGCAATACATGAGCATCAAGTATTTTGGTTAGGTTAAATCTTGAATTAAACAAGGCTTTCAGGATCTCAGTTTCTACTATACCTGTTCTCTTGTAACTGTGTTCAATTTTCTCCAAAAGTGCTAATATTTATTATGCATTTGATAGACCTAGATAGCATACATAGAGGTACTGAAGTAACTAATTCAGTCTTAATTGATAGATAAATTTGTCTCTGCTTTGTATGTTGTGCAGTTTTGGACTTCATACATAATTATTTTCATTCAAATTTTTATCATTATTTCGGGTTAATATTTTAGTAATTAGTACTGAACTATTATTTCGGATTATTTTCTTATTGTGATTGTAATAAATTGAGTCATTAATGTCTTATCTGATATCTGACAAGCTTTATGGTCATTATTTTCTTTTCCCCATGAACCAGGTTGGTAACGAAGAAAGGATCCATGTCTATTATGCACATGGACAAGATAACCCAGGCTTTGTTCGTAGATGTTATTGGTTACTTGACAAGTATGTATATTAATAGCTAAGCTAACTCCTTAGTCCCCAATTCAACATGTTATGCATGTCCATATTTCTGAACTATGATTTAGTAATGGTCCTTCTTTAGTTATTGTAAATATTGGTTAGAGCAAAGACTTATAGTAACTTTGCAAAAATTAATAAGACTTACATCTGTTATTATTTTCCTTTCAGGAGTTTGGAACACATAGTCCTTGTTCATTATCGTGAAACACAGGAGGTATCATTTGCTTTGTTATTTTTCCTTTATGATGTTTTACACGTCACAGACCATGGTTAAAAAAAAAGACCATGTAAATATATCATCATTCACTTTTCTGATCCCGAGCCATTAACCTGGTTTTACTTAATTTGAACATGAGCGGATTCTCCACACAATTTGTCTATAAGAAATTTGTTATGGCAACAATGTGAAAAAATACACTCAACTAATATTCCATCAATTAGTTTCAGTTTGTGGATGATTCTTAATCTAAATACATCTTTGTAATCAGTGATAGACTAATGTTTAAGGTATCATTTATACCTTGCCATTTGATCATGACAAGGAATATAACCTGGATTTGCACTTGTTTTTGCATTGTGGTGTGGTTTATGATACAGTTGCAAGCTTCTCCTGCCGCACCCATAAATTCGCACTCTAGTTCTGGCTCTGACCCAAATGCCCCATGGATTTTATCCGAAGAAATAGATTCCGGGATCAAAACTACAAATGCTGGTGGTGAAAATTTACTTTTTTGTGATTGTGGTCTTATCTTCTTAAAACATATATTGATAGTAGATATTAGTACGAAAGACATATCCCATTAGTGTTTTATTTGAAACAATTATCTCTTAACTTTGAAGATTTTAAGGGATGGTTTGGAAACAATAAGTAGCAGAGTTATTAATTCAAAGGAAAGAATATGTGCCACGTCCATTACTCTACATGCTGCACATTTTTCTTCATTTTTATTTATTTCATGATCCTTTCTGCATGTTGTCCATTTTGTACCCATTCGATCTTTTATGATTTTTTTTTCCTTTCAAAAAATTGTTGATGTCTAGTTTTATAGAAGTTTTTTGATAAAATGAATACATTAGTTGTCTTTACTTGACAAGGTAATATCCTAATCCCGATTGGTGATTAGCAGAGATTAATAACAATATAACCGTCAAGAATCACGAGCAAAGGCTTCATGAGATTAATACACTTGAATGGGATGACCTAGTGGTTGCAAATGATCCTAACACGTCGACTATTAATGGAGGTAACTGATTGTCCTTTAGCACATTGAAACCTTGTCTAGAAAGCATCGTAATATTTTTTAACTTTCACTTCCTTTTTTAGGAGGCAAAGTTCCACATTTTGATCAACAGAATCAAAGTAATCTCAGCAATGTAAGTTGATATCATCTTCATTGTTCTATTGTTTTGAATAGCTCTGTATTTTTTTTCACAGTTTGTTTCTTTTGGTTAACTCATGGCTGGGACAATTGCTCCCCAACCCCTCCCCACTTCCTTTCTTTCCTTTTTGCGGCGATTCTTGCTTTGTATTATCTGCTTAGCCTGCATAGTTGTTTTATCAGCAGGTAGCCAACAATCTTTCTGCAGAAATCCCTTCTTTTGATAATCTAACGCAACCAATTGCTGGGAGTCACACTTTTCCGGAGAATCTTAATCTTCAGACAGACAATCAAATGAATCCAAATGAGCAGATAAATCATAATGTCTTAGTTAATGGTGTTTCCTTGGACACTTTGGGCAATGGTGGATTGCAAAGTCAGGATAGCTTTGGAATGTGGGTGAACCATATGTTGTCGGATTCGCCATGTTCAGTAGATGAGTCAGCTGTTGAATCATCAGTGTCATCCATTCACGAATCATATTCATCTCTAGTAGGGATGATAAGCAAACTTCTTTGCCAGAACAAGTATTTAATCTCACTGATGTGTCACCTGCATGGGTGCCTTCTACTGAGAAATCAAAGGTTTGCTTTGCTATTCTCATCTACCTACTTTACTAGCCATCGCTTTCTGGTAAAATGTATTTTTCGTTTAACACTAATTTATTATCTGCTTTCCTACTTTATACATCATTCTTCTTCCATTTTGTGCAATCAATCTTAAATTCTTATAGAATTTATTATCTGCTTTCCTACTTTATACATCATTCTTCTTCCATTTTGTGCAATCAATCTTAAATTCTTATAGAACTCCCAAGCTATAAAGCAAGGGTTAATTGTCGGGTGATCGATCAATGTGTTTACCGCCCTCTATTTTGCAAATTGTTTGACTTTCTCTAAGTTTGTTTACTTGTTGCAGATCCTCGTGACTGGATTCTTTCATAAGGATGCTGACCTTTCAAAGTCCAATCTATTGTGTGTCTGTGGTGATGTAAGTGTTCCTGTAGAATGTGTTCAGGTTGGGGTCTACCGATGTTGGGTACCTCCACATTCTCCTGGATTTGTGAATCTCTACTTGAGCTTTGATGGCCATAAACCTATCAGCCAAGTTGTTAATTTTGAGTATCGTACTCCTATTCTGCATGATCCTGTGGCTTTTATGGAAAACAATGACAACTGGGACAAGTTCCAATTCGAGATGAGGCTTTCTTATCTACTTTTTACCAAAAAGAATAGTCTTGATGTTTTCTCGTGTACAGTATCACCTAAGAGACTAAAGGAGGCGAGAAACTTTGCCATCAGAACGTCGTTTATTTCCAATAGTTGGCAATACTTGATGAAGTCAACTCAATACAACAGAATTCCGTATTCACAAGCAAAAGAAGACCTATTTGGAATTTCTTTAAGAAGCAGACTAAAGGAATGGATTTTGGAAAGAATTATTTTAGGCTGTAAGACTACTGAATATGATGCACAAGGCCAAAGTGTAATCCATTTGTGCGCGATTCTGGATTATACTTGGGCTGTTTCCCTATTTTCATGGTCAGGCTTGTCACTGGATTTCCGTGACAAGCTTGGGTGGACAGCTCTTCATTGGGCAGCATATTATGGAAGGTAAAATGGTTAAACGACCCAATTCTTTAAACCCCTGTCCATGCTTCAACTACGTTGATCTCCACATTTTTTACATGTTTATAACCAACTAAGTACTTTTGTTTCTTTCCACCCTACACAACCAGATATTAACATTATTTGAATTCAGCATGACTTTTGGTAAATTTAATGAAAACTTTGTTGTTTATTTGATTTGAAATTTGTGTTCGTTGGTAGGGAGAAAATGGTTGCAACTCTTTTGTCGGCTGGGGCAAAGCCAAATTTGGTTACAGATCCAACTCCACAAAATCCTGGTGGACAAACTGCTGCTGATCTCGCATATATGAACGGTTATGATGGCTTAGCAGCATATCTTTCAGAAAAGGCTCTGGTGAGGCAGTTCAATGACATGAGCTTAGCTGGAAATATCAGTGGCCAGCTAGAAACCAACACAACTGACCCAGAAGATCCTGAGAACCTTTCAGAGGACCAGCTGTACCTGAAGGATACATTGGCAGCTTACCGAACAGCTGCTCAGGCAGCAGCACGCATACAAGCTGCATTTAGGGAGCATTCCCTAAAACTGCAAACTGAAACCATTGAGCTTTTGACACCAGAGGCTGAAGCACGCAAAATAGTTGCAGCAATGAAGATTCAGCACGCCTTTAGGAACTTCGAGTCAAGGAAAATGATGAAAGCTGCTGCTCGCATTCAGTACACATATCGCACATGGAAGATTCGCAGAGAATTCCTCAACATGCGTCATCAGGCAATTAAAATTCAAGTAAATTGCTGCTCTTCCTGCTCCATTTATTTCATGTTTTTGCAATTTACTTGCAAGAGAATGACCATATATATACAATACAGGCTGCTTTCCGGTGCTTTCAATTGAGGAAGCATTATCGTAAAATTTTGTGGTCTGTCGGGGTGGTCGAGAAAGCACTATTGCGTTGGCGTTTAAAGAGAAAAGGTTTGCGTGGGCTGCATGTTAACAATGCCGATCAGAAGGAGGAAGGTGATGGAGAGGAGGAATTCTTTCGAATTGGTAGGAAGCAAGCTGAAGAGCGTGTTGAGAGATCTGTAGTGCGTGTGCAGGCCATGTTCCGTTCAAAGAAGGCACAACAAGATTATAGGAGGATGAAGCTGGCCCTTAATCAAGCAAATGTAAGTGACTAATGTATGCAAAGATTATTGGTGATAGGTTATGTTTTACATGTGTATTGACGTGTATATTTCGTTTGTGCAGCTGGATCGGGAATATGAAGAATTCCTTGGTACGGAAGATAACATGGAAATTTAAGACATAGGTTCTCAAAAAAAAAAAAAAAAGAAAAAAAGATAGGTTCCTAAAATGTTGGGAAAAGATTAAAAAGGGTCCTTGTTTTTTCTTTGGATGCAGCCAACACCCCAAGACAATTGACAAACTAGTAATGTGTAAGGGGAGGTTTGTGCTGTTTTTGTATATTGTATAGTTTCTAGATTACCTAGGGTAGATATAAACCCTTTGACCCTTTGAACAAGATATATACTCAAGACTCAAACAACGTGCCTTCCCAAATTTGAATGGAAGGAATAGTAATCTAATCTATCATTCTATCTTTCATACTGATTCATGTGGTCCTTGTTTGCTGCATTAGTAAAAAAGACCTGTGTTTGCGCTTTGCAGCGAACATAGCTATCATGATTTTTAACCCCCAAAGGGTAAATGACATGGCATTTGTGCAGATGATCCAAAAGTGAAAAAGGCAATGGTTAAGGGTGCATTATTATGACTGAGAAAACGTGTTTATTTCTCTTTCTACATGTCCTTTGAAAATGTAACAAAATTTCCCAGTTTAGCAAGGGTATTCTCCTTCCTATTAGGGGAAAAAAAATAATTCCTAGTTTAGCATAGTAAGACTAAGTTTTCAAATAATGTTTTCCCTGAGAATGGAACCAAATTCTTTCTGAAATCATAAAACTCCTCTATCACTATCAGCATGTCTCTTATCATACTGGAACCATGCAGTTAATTACTCTCCGAATGAATTGATCTCTGAAGCTCTGCCATTTCACATTCTCATTCTACTCAAAGCATATATATAGATGGAGCCATTTCACACATTCAAAACACACTATTAGATAGGCAATTTTAGTAACCAATATAGACAGAAACACAAGCTTCTCAACCCCTACCAAAAATAGAAACAAGCGAGTCTCATAACTAAGTACAAATAAAAATAGAAAACATTATAGTATATCCAATTTACATGAGACGTCTAAAACGTACAACTGCTAATGTTGAGATTGCATCAGCACCATGAGAAGTTGAGAACCAAACCAGGAGCACACTGCACACTTGTGGTCTATTTGTCTTCCCTCTACTTAATGTACTGAGAGAGCCACTTGAAGCCTTCACCATACCCCATCTTGCGGACGATACTGCACATGAACACCTCAAGAGGTCTGACTCCAGTGTCTGCCAGATTCACATTGCCCTTGCCAGTAGTGAAGTTACTCAGTCCCATATTATATCGCAATTCTTCCTCCGATGCTGCATAAGGTATGTCAATCTTGTTTCCCAAGATAAGAAAAGGTACATTTGCTAGTGACTCATCAGAAAGAAGGGCATCCAGCTCCCTCTTTGATTCTGCAAACCTCTCCTTGTCATATGCATCTACCAGGTAGACTACAGCATCCACCTACATGGCATCAACTTCAGAGTTAACAGGTAAATTCACACGAATTAGGAAACTACAAATGTTATTGCTTGGGAATGGGAACAAATACTGAATTGACACTACACAATAAACATTAACGACTCTTGCAATGCACCATGAAGACCATAAACAATCTAACAATCCTACCAAAATTCAATGCCATGGGGTTCATGTATACTAAATTGGACGTTCTAAATGCATGTTTTGAATCATATAATGAATGATCTTGCACTTAACCCTACCATGTCTCTCTACTAAGGCAGTAAAAACCTGTGTCTCGCATTCACAGACATAAAAATAACAGAAGAAAATTTTATTTCTAATAAAAGTTAACAAACCTTAGCATAATAATCCTTCCAGACCCTGCGAGCAATTTGATGGCCACCCAAATCAAAGGCCTTGAATTTTATCTTCCCAATACTCAACTCTTCAGAAGTTGGATATTGAGTAGGCTGATGCTGAACTAATCTCTGCAAAACTCAGGTTTTCTTAATCACTACAAGAAGGTATTCATCACACCAAAAACATAAACAAATAAAACGAAGATAATCAAATAAATTTGATATTTTTCGATCGCAGAGAAAACAATAAAACTAGATGCAGGATAAGATCGAAAAAGGAGAAAAGGGACGAAATAATAATAATGATAATAATAATAATAACCTCGTCTTTGAGCATGTGAAGCAAGGTGGTCTTCCCAGCATTATCTAACCCAAGGAATAAAATCTTTGCCTCTTTTTGCCACAGACCCAGCGATGCAAGAACTCCATAGAACCAATCGACAAGAAACATTTTTTTTTCCTATAAAAGATTAATAATTCGGTGGAAAAATAAACAGCGATAAAAATCCGCCGCCGACGAGTTCGTCGGAAACTCCAACCGGCGTAGCCAACAGAGTAAGCTAGACGATGATATTAACTGAGAGCGATAAGATGAATCAACAAAGAGAGAACAAGAAAACGCAACAGAAGAAAACGAAATCAGTGATTTTTTCTTCTTCCTAGGTTACTTATTTTCGCTGATTTTTTTGTGGAGTTTATTTATTTATTTATTTTTCACTCAATTTATAATACTGAATACCGGCGTAGCCAGTGAAGTAGGCGGGAAGCTTTCGTGCGGGCAGGTTGTGGAAACCGGAGTAGCCAGTCATTGGGTGGATATTCCAGTTGTGGGTATTTGATTGGTTAGTACGCGTCATTTTGATTTGTTATTTGAAACATCCGTATGAATGTAGAACCAACCGCTGGGTTTCTGAGTCTATTGGCTTCGCTATAGAAAAAAAAGCTAAGGAAAATAAATAAATAGAATTTCTAGATAAAATTTACAAAAATGTTATTTGTACACTAAAATTAGTCTTTAAAATCAGCCACTAATATATATAAATATATGTGTGGTTTAATTTATTTTCAATATGTATTTATATTTCAACATATATTTTATACTGATGATTGACTTTAGTAACTAATTTTGGTGTATATATAGCATTACTCAAAAATTTATTATCTAAAAAAAATCTAAACAAAATAACCGTGTAAAATTTTTTAGAATATATATATCAAAATTAAAAGTTAAATAAAAATGTAAAAAATTAATTTTTTAAGATAATTATTTATATAAAATATTTTTATATAAAAATAATAATTAATAATTATTAAATAATTTAATATATTTAAAATTAATTTGGGTTGATAAATTGAGTAATTAGTTCATTTTTTTTGTTTTTTTTTTTTGTTTTTTTTGTTTAAACAAGTGTTTAAAAGTTTAAATTTTATCTTTTATATATGACAACTCTTTAAATAAAATTTATATTGGTCACCAAAAAAAAATAAAATTTATATTGATGACCGATTAATTATTGACATATCGACCAAAGTACATAACTGTCTTAATCTTAACTATTATGTTCACATTTCATGTGGATAGCACCATTCACAGGCATGGCAATAAGTCAAAAGTCAAAACTTAATAAGACATCAACAAAGAATGGTGGATGACAATTAAACTTGATGAAAAACCGAAAATGGAAAAGGGTAAGACAACAAAGTTAGACGTATGTGAAAATTACTTGTATGTGAATGAAAAGTACTTGTGGAATCCCGGCAAGATGAATCACTTGTACGAAAAGCACTTCTATATATTCTTTCCAACGGGTAAATGAAGTATGTACAGTTGCAGCCTGATTGTGTTCCAGCCTCGGAGGAATTAATTGAATTGATTCTACAAGCTATGTTTTTGCATGTGACCTGTTTGCATGTAATTTTGATGAGGCACTATTAAATAAAGTAATTTAAATAAAGTAATTATTGTGTTTTGGTTTTGCTATGATCATTGTCTCCATGAATATGATGCACAACCAATAATACTTCAATACATTACAACAAAAGGCGATTAGTTATTCTATTTGGCATTTTTGTGTGTTTTACTGTTTTAGTCATCAACTCAATTTCAGAACATGCTAACATGCGAAACGATGTTGATATATTAGATTTCTCTCTATTTCAAAATCAACAACACAGAGTGGAATATAATTTTTTTTTTCTTTCTAAATTTATTGGTGACTTCTCTGTTTCTCCTCGGTCATACCACCTTACAACAGAATCCAATGTTTCAAAGGAGAATGAATATGCCCCAGCCCACAAAAGAATCCCTAAGGATACAAATTGTAATCCATAATAGTACTGCAGTTGTATCAAATAATCCAATTAAATCCAAATCACCAAAACCAAACAAAGATAAAGCCTCTTCTGATGTAACTGCAGACAGTGAGTGCTTGTTTGTTAACCTGGGAAAGGGGAAGAAAAATGATGCACAGGCTCTACTTTATATATTGAGAGACCCATTTGAAACCATCGCCGTACCCCATCTTGCGGACAATGCTGCACATGAACACTTCAAGAGGCCGAACATTGGACTCTGTAAGATTGACCTTTCCCTTCCCCGTGGTGAAATTGGTCAGGCCTAGATGATATCGTAGCTCTTCTTCCGAAGCAGCATATGGAATGTCAATCTTGTTGCCTAGCACAAGAAATGGAACATTTGCTAAGGCTTCATCTGAAAGCAATGCATCCAGTTCCTTCTTTGATTCAGCAAACCTCTCCTTGTCATAGGCATCAACTAGGTAAACTACAGCATCAACCTGTAAAGACAACATACATGTGATGTCACAAGCAATAATAATGAAAAAGAAAAAGAATTATTATTATGCAGCATTGCAGTCATCGCAGATAAGGCATGGCACACATGTTTCCGTATAGTGAATACATCTATCCAAGAGCGCTTGTTCTTTGTTGATAAAGAGATCACCAACCTCAAGAGGTCAGATTATAGCACATTTGACATGCAAGTAATGCCAGACGAGGCAAGGAAAGATGACTGAATCACAACCTGTCGATGAACATGGTGTGCTGACAGCTGATTTATCTAAACGCTATTAGTCCCTTAAATTATTTTCTACAAATAGTTTAATCCTAAATTTTAAATCGTAGTACACTACTCTCTGAATGTATAAACTCATATCAAGTAAGTCCCTTTTAGGGACAAAAAATAATATGAAAAGGACATTTGATGATGTGTTTTATAATTCATATGCAAACTCACTAAATTTCAGAGAGTAAACCGCAAGGGCAGAATGTCGGGGAGTTGGATCATGTTAATAACCTAAAATATTAAAATAACTGCTTCTTGGAATACTTCAGTAGGTTATATCAATTTATTAGAAAATCTAACAACTAGATGGTTATAGTTCCATGCATCTCATTTATTCCTCCTACTCTTCTGTGTGCTCTTCTATATCCAACTGATCTGGAAGAACTTGGACATATTAGGAAAGCCTAGTAAAATACATTCTGCAAGTTTAAAAGAGTGTTAACAAGTTCAATTTCCACTGTCAGTATTTGCCTCCCATGAATCAGAAAAAACACAAAAGGTTCCACCTGGGATTATGAAGGCATAACTGGCTGAATCAGGAAAAACATATGAATATCAAGCAAGTTGTAAGTTGGTTACAATATATATTAAAGGTGAGTTTGGTTTAGGGTATCAAAATAGTGAATTTATAAATTGGATTTTCATATATATGAAAATACGGTAAACAGAGAATATTTTAGAAGCTAAGCTAACTTTTCAACTTATAAGAAGAGCTGAACATTTTTTTTTTGTGTTGGGGGGATGTGAGTTCATAAGATAAAACAAACTAATAAACAGAGTCCAACAAGTGAAAATTAAAGCAGAAAATATTGCAAAGAGCCATAACCTTAGAAAATCAACCAGTTATTTTCCGTTAGAATAGATGAGCATTATGTCTTGTTGTAAAGCATGTCTACATGGATCAATCTACATCATTGTGTCCTATCAATAGATAAATAGGCTAAAAAATTTCAAATGTCCCAAGAAAGTGAGGGCAGCCAGAAAAAGAATTCAAGAAAAGCTGGTCTATGAATCTATGATGAGGAAACCAACCAGAGTTAGAAGTTAAAAGAAAGGCATTAGCCAATCATATCAAAAGCAATTGGTATCCAGGCTGAAGATTAGCACGTCTCAGGCTTCAATTGAAAATCAATCTAAGAAGCACAATTGCTACATCACATCCAACTGAAAAGGAAATTCCACTACGGCTCTAACCAAAACACTTGTAAACCATGCACTCTCTGGAAACAACATAATGCGGATAAAATTTAAGCTTAGTATGTTTCTCATCGAAGATTTGACAGGAATCTCTACACAAATAACAATAAAAAACAACAAATCTGCACATAAAAAGCAGGATATGCATGCATCATATAGACATCTATATTAAATGACAACCAAGTACACATTAATCCCTATTATAAATACCCTCCCGCAAGCCACATAAAGATATCCCATTTTCAAAAACTAAAAGCATTTTAAAGCTGCATTATCTTAAAATTTTTTATTTGAGAGAGGAAAAAAGTCAAAAATTGATAAACACAAAGGATTGATTAATGACCTTGGCGTAATAATCTTTCCAGACTCTGCGGGCAACTTGGTGACCGCCCAAATCGAAAGCTTTGAACTTGATCTTCCCAATGCTCAATTCCTCCGAAGTGGGGTGTTGGGTTGGTTGATGTTGAACTAATCTCTGCAATGACATGGAAAGAAAAATTAAATTTCATTTTTAAACCATTCAGAATCACACACAAAAAAAATTAGGAGAGAGGGAAATTGTTTGATGTTGTTACCTCATCTTTGAGCATGTGAAGGAGGGTGGTTTTTCCGGCATTATCGAGACCGAGGAAAAGAATCTTAGCTTCTTTCTGCCAAAGACCGAGGGAAGCTAGAATGCCGTAGAACCAGTCAAAGAGAAACATGGTTTTGCTTTCAGCGTTGAGATCCAAAGGGAAAGTGGGAAATTGAGAGAAAGTTGTGTATGAATCTGGGGAGAAGAGAGTGTCACAGATCGCTGCTTAGTTCACGAAATTATGTGAATGACAAAAACGAAAGGAAGCCACGCGATCGATGAGATCCCACACCACCATAAGTCCTTAATTGTCTTTTCACATCTTACATTTGCATTTGCTACCCCCATTAGCCAATTACCAATTTGCCACCAATACAAATCATCCGCATGTCCTGCTCTGCAAATTTACAATGCGTATTTTTTTTTTTATGGTATTTGTTTAAAGCTATAGTAAGGGTGTATCAGTGTATGACGATGGTATTTTAACTTTTAAGTTCTACATTCTAATTAATAAAAAACAAAAATAGGCTTCTTACTATTAGTTTTTCAATTTATGGATTTTAATTTCAATAAATCTATTATATATTACTAATTTTACAATAAAAATATGTCATATATTACTTCTTTTATTATAATTAAACTTAAATTTTTTTTCCAATTAAAATTAAATATGTCATACATTAATCCCAAATGGGCTATATTCTCATAATATTGTTATGGACAAAAATCTAGTAATGTATGAAAATTTGTTGGGCTTGGATTAATGGATGAATTAAGTGCATACTACAAACATATTAAAAAAATAAGTTTTTTACAAAGCTCTTTTTTTTAAATATGATTTTTAGGCGTCTTCATATTTTTATTTGACATAAATTGGGCCTAACTATCTGTCTCCGGCCCGGAAGGGCATTATTGTAATTAAGAAGATAAAATGTCCTAGGGTTTTCGCTCACGTATATAAACATCCCATTTGCTTCGTTCCTAATTTCCTGTTCCGCAGAAAACCCTAGAGCTCAGCACTCCCTCTGTTTTTTCACGGTTCGTTTTTTCTTCTTCTTCTTCAATTTCTCTGCCGTAATTTCTCACCCATTTTCTTCTCCTTATTTCTAATTTGTTCTGTTTTGTGGATTCAGAGATGGCAAAGTCGAAGAACCACACAGCTCACAACCAGTCCTACAAGGCCCACAAGAATGGCATCAAGAAGCCAAAGAAGCACCGCCACACTTCCACCAAAGGGGTACTGTTCTTTCCTCACCCTTTCTTATTTCAAATTTCCCTTTAAACATTCTCAGTTAATCTGTTTCCATTCATTTTTGTTCTAATAATATTGTGTTGTCGGCAATTACTGTAGATGGATCCAAAGTTTTTGAGGAACCAGAGGTATGCAAGGAAGCATAACAAGAAGAGCGACGAGGGATCCGCTGAGGAAGAGTAAACTGCTACTATCGAATGGAGCTATTAGGGTTTTTCATTTAGATTCCTTATTCAAGCTCTATATATGTTTTGGTGTTAACATTTTGTTTTAATCTAAATTCAGTAGTATAGTTCAATTTTATGGATACTTATGGGTTTTAATTAATCCAGAGATAATGATGTGCTTTGTTGGTGATTTCTGTTAAAGACCATTTAAAGTTTTTCAGTGAAATATTTAGTTCCATGTGTTTTTCTCCTGTTTGATTGTTTCACTGCCGTAGAAATGCGGATATCAGAAGCCATAAGCAAAAGTAGTGGGTTTCTAGGGAAATGTATTTAGGCATAATTTAGCTTTCATCGAATCTAAATTAACAAGCTATGAATAATCCTTTGTTATAATTTTCAGAGTCTTGTGATATCTCCTCCTACTCTTATAATATTATGAAGAATAAATTACCAACAAATGCCGATAAATATTTCCATATAAGAATAAAAAGATCCACGGAAGAGAGCTGTGCGCCAAGAATACATTAACGCACTAATTGTGTAACCAATGTCTGGGCTCCGTGGTTATAGTTATTTTATTCGTACATTTATTAGCATCTGAATCTTTTATGGGCACAAATAGTAATTTATTGATATTATGGAATGATCGTAGAATGGGTAGCGTGGCAAGCATGTCATAGGTTTACTCTGCAAATCTAATCTGGCATGTCTTTATCGGCTTCCCACTTTTTCTGTTACGTTTTATCATAAAAGTTTATTCGCGTTAATATCGACTACAGAATGATTATCAAAAAAAAGTTCCCGACTACAGAATATTTGTATCCGGTATTCCGATGTCTACCTGTACTAAGGGCCATTTTTCATTTGGAAATTTAATCTTTTTTTCTCATGTTGATCATCATTAGCGATCTTGTTTAACTTTCGAAAAAATATTCATTACGGATTTTTTGACGACTTGACATAGCTAGATCGAGAAGAGTTATTCAAAATTAGAGGGTTTGTTAGCATTTAATTTTAATGTAAATGAAAGGAAGGATGGAATAGCAAGATAATAAAAGAATGATGAAATGGTCTAAAATAATACTACTCAGTACATGGTAACATTTTTCGGTAGTTCAAAAGCGTTTTGTAAACTTCAGCGTTTACAAGAAGAAAAAGTAGCCAAATAAAAAATTAAAGGGTTCAACACAAACCACTTCAGCGAAACTTAAACGTGCTTTTTACCTTTGAAACGCAAAAACAAAAACACAATCTAAACGTTAGTTGTTTGTCAGGTTAAACAGAAATAAACTTTTCTTATTACTTTTTAAGGTTGAATTCTGACAAGGCTATGATTTCGGGGCTATCATTGATCATTTTGGAACGGGAGCAAACTTCATTCTCTTCCCAAGCCAATTAATAATCGATAGTAGATTTGGCAAATCTATTCGAGCCCACGAAAACCTAGAATGGAACACGTTGGGAGCTAATTAGTTTGACGAAGATGTCGATCGGGATTAATTTTATCAACTAGTTTGGCCAAGTACTTATGAGGAAAAAATGGGTACATTATTTTTGGGTGCAAAAACCAAGAGCTTTGTAAAGTATACCACTCTAAAGAAGACTATAATTATGAGAAGCAAATCAGTTTGAGAAATGCAACATTGAAGCTAAGCATCTCTGGAATGCACTAAAAAAACTAAGAAAAAGTGATAATACTACATCTAATACTCCGCGGCTATTCATTCCATGGCTGTCCGTGGTCTCCTTCCAGCGGTTCCCTACTACAGGCTTCTGAATGTGCCCAAGTCTTCCGCTTGAAGATGAGTATTCCGGAGGTTCCTAGTACAAGCAAATTTCTTCAAAATTTATACTTTTGGGGAAGATTACACTGCAACTGGTTCACTTACTGGGATGGAAGCATGTGCTTTAACCTGCCTCAGTAATTGAAGATGGCGTGTATCAATTTACAAGATACAATAAACTAGCTGTGCATTAATAGAATTTAACCTTAAATTCACCACTTTCAGAAAGAAGTTTAGATTGAAAACCATGAACAACTTGATGCCTATCTTCACATTTTCACCATTATAAATTAGGTATGCTGGAATGGTCATATGCTTAATATGATGTTTTAAGTAAAGGATAGCTCACCTTTGCTGACTTGAACAGCTCATCAAGAACCTCTGACAAAGTTGGATGAGCATGAACTGCAAGTTTTATGTCCTGCATTGTGGCGAAATATGATGAAATATCAAATAAACAGTACGACAGCAAAACACATGGTTGGCCAATAACACGAACATTAATAGACTAAAAACTTTATTGATAACAAAATGTGGTGGGGGAAAAAAGAAAAACTCTAAACTAAAAAGTCAATCTGAACAAATTTTACCTGAATACGTGTTCCTAATGCTATTGCATTTGATGCTTCGTGGATGAGATCTGCTGCATGCAGACCAAAAATATGAACACCTAGTATCTCTCCATTGTCAGGTCTATATATCAACTGCATTAAAGCATAAATGACAGTTAGCAATGTGTAGCAAGTCTCACACAGAGACAACAAACTTGTTCAGCACCGCAAGTTATAACTTAGAAAAGATGTAAAACTTATCTATCATTTCGTACGCAAATAGCATCAAAGAGAAATACAGAAGTAGAACCTTGGCAAGTCCCTCTCCTTCATTTTCTGCTAGTGCCTTTGTGTTAGCTTTAAAACTTGTTTTGGCAACACTTACTTCAAAACCCTCTTTTTCACCTTTCTCCCTTGCTTGAGGCTGCAGATTTTATGTTGGTCACAAAATATAAGATCTTGATCTTCCAAATTCAAGACAAAAAGCAGAAATATTATAGTATAATATTGGGGGGAAAAGGGTGTTAGACCAGAAAACTGGAAGGAAAGTTAAGTACATATATGAAAGAGAAGATTCAGAAGAAGTCCATTACTGTAACATTACTGCAGAGAATGACACATAAAATAAAAAGAAAATTCTGATATACCTCTGTTAGTCCAACCATGCTGATTTCAGGATGAGTGAAACAAGCAGCCGGAACACTTAAATGATTGAGTATGTGATCTCTTCCAGTAACTTGTTCAACAACTGTCAAAAAAAGAAATTATCGAGTGAAACGAAGCAAAATACTAATACAACAACAACAACAACAACAAAGCCTTGTCCCACTAAGTGGGGTCGGCTGAAGCAAAATACTAATAATTTCTAGAAAATTACATCAGTTGCCAGTTACCTGAAATTCCTTGAGCACTGGCAGCATGAGCAAGCATCATTTTGCCATTTGCATCACCAATGCAATATAAATGCGGTACCTAACATTCCAAATCCTATATCAGTAGCCATAGATCAGATAAAGATAATTGCTTGATTAGCACCTGAGAAACTTAGACAAACCAGCTTTCCATTTGAATCAATTACTCGCATGCGCTCATCCACAGGAACGAAACCTCTCTGTGTTACCACATCAATCTGTAGGAACAACATGCCAAATTTTATAATCATTTCTTTAAGGGAAAACATTCTGTCCTAAAAACATTTCTGTTAGAAATGCATACATTCTCCAACCCAAGACCTTGTGTGAATGGAGCCCTGCCAGTTGCTATTAGTGCAGCATCCACCTATACCAAAGCAGATAAGAACTTGTCAGGTTGTGATGAATCCATATGAACCGGTATGAAACAAATAAAGAGATCATTTAACTTTGAGATTTCCAGATAGTTCAAGGATTCCACAAAACCTAGCACTACAATTAGTTAAGGATTTCAGCTCATAACCTCACAGTGCTAAGTTCAAGGGGACTGCTATCTCTAAAGCTAAGCATAGACAAGAAAGAAAAGTAATTTGGTTATCAATCATCATAGACTTGAATTGCCTGCCTCAGTGCAGCTTCATGCACTTATTTTGTTGATTTTATGCAAAATTGATGTGCAGTGCATCAACCACTTCTGGCTTTTGAATATGTGATTCAAGTTAAGTGGCAAGTCCTCTTGTCATGAGTGTGTTGGTGCCTTACAAAGTACATGATCAGACACAGTTACTACTAATGAAACTAATAGTTAAATATGAGTACATTCTTGTCCATGTTTACTCCATCTCAAATTCCAATTTTGCAATTAATAACCTTCTCTCTCCTTCCCATGGGATGATGGGAGAAATATTTACATCAAGGAGATAAAATTTTCGGGTAAATTACCTCCAAAGTGTCCTTTGGTTCCTTGGTCTTTGCATCAATGAGTTCAATCCTGACAGGTTTTCCATCCCTTGCCGGCGTGATCTATGGAAAACATCAGGACTGTGATTCATGAAAGTAGCCAACCAACAAAAATCTAAATCAATAAATTACAAGATGTAATTACCTTGCTTGCAAAAACTCCCGTTTGATAATCAATATTCCGGGGGTTAATAAGAACCCTCTGAGCCAATTTTCCAATTTCTGGATCAAATCCAGGCATAAGCTGATCTAAAGCTTCAACAAAAGTAACCTGCAGAATATCATTACAACTAAATTACTAGCCTTAATAAATTAAATATTTGTATAAATTTTGTATATCGAGGGATGTGGTTGTACGACACTCAATTATTTGTAATACTTCTCAGAATAAAAAGTATCGAGAAAGAAAAAAGCATGCCAAATATCTAGTATCTCTCTTTCAAGATCTGTACAAGGTTGAACAACAGTCAACTATTTGTAATATTTCTCAAGTATAAAAGATAATGAAAAATGTATGCCAAAGATGTACTACCTCACTTCCAAGTGCAGTATATACATCACTGAATTCAAGGCCAATGTAACCACTTCCAACAATTGCTATCCAATCAGGAACAAACTCCAGTTTGAGTGCATGGTCACTGGTAATCACAGTCTTCCCTGAAGGTGATCAATTGGCAAATTTTCATTAGGAAAAAATAAGTAATTATACCGAATGTCTGAATATATCTTATAAGAAATCAGGAGATGACAAACAAGGACAATACAAGGTTGAATTTATGGACAAAAGCTAATTATAAACTGAAAAGAGAACAAATTAGGATATATGGCATTTCTGAGTTTTTCAATTTCGAAGAGATACGACTGTTTCAGTCCACTTGATGAACTCAAGTGTCAGGAGCGTTAACCATTAAATAGAACACAGCCCTATCCCCTCTTCTAAAGATTGAATACAGACAGTGAGTCTACATGAATCATCAAACTGACATGTTGAGAGATTAGAAAGCTATGTTTTATTGATAAATGTTTTGTTTGTTTTGCATTTGTATAGGGAAACCGTAATCCCCAATTTTTATTATCCTCCTCCTCATCTTAATAAAATCCTCTTTTTTTCTAAAATATGAATCATTTTGACATTTGAGATCATAAATAGAATGTACTATTGTAATATACTGACCGACAATCTCATCATATAAATTCTAATGGAGACGAATAAGTTAAATACTAGTAATCAATAAAAATATCTCCAATCCAAATACTAGTGTTGTGAAGTAATTGATACATACCATCAATTTCAATTCCCTTGGGAACAAAAGGAACAGATCCAGTTGCAATAATGATATCTTTTGCAGTTACTATTTTGTCTGAGGAGCCAATTTGCACTTTTTGAGGACCCTAAACAAATCCATAAAGCAAATGAATGTCAAGAACTCGGAATCTTTTGAAGTTTAAGGATAGCCTTGCTTAATAAACAAATGGTTCATTTTTCCCAAGCAATTAGGCATGACAAAAATATGGATCCACAGCCCAAAATATTAACTATAGATTCATGACATACCAAAATTTTTCCAAAACCAGTAAGTATATCTACTCCAAGTGCTTTCATTGAGTTGGTTAAGTTATTGCGGATTTTTGACGCAAGATTTATAGCATGGTCAGCAACTCCTTGTCTGTCATACCCAGCAGCAGAAACCTAGATCAAGCAAAACAAAGGAAACCAATTTACTCGTGTATCTGATCGGCCCACTGCTCTACCATGGGGCAAATACCAGTATTCCATTGCCATCACAGCAATTGACAGCACCACAGATTCAAATTTCGAAACCAAATTAACTAAGATATTATATAGCATTGTTACCTGCAAGCCCAAGGACTTCAAATGGTGATCATTCTGCAGTTCTCGCATACGACCAGCCACAGCCAAAAGAGCCTTTGAAGGAACACAGCCTCTGTTCACACACGTCCCTCCCACCACGTCTCCCTCCACAATTGCCGTTTTCAAACCCTGTAATGTACATGTGATCCTTAAGATAGTTATACACTTATACATAACAAGTAATTTACAGTACGGTACAGTGCACCACTATTGAACCTTATCAATCTAATTATATTAAACAATTATTAGTCCCAGGTGAACCCTGTCCTGCTAAGCTTACTTTTGTAAGATACTATTAAACATTAAATAATTGAGATCAAGTTTGGGAGATCGGACCTTCTCTACAGCGTGAAGCGCAGCGCCGTGGCCGCCGACGCCAGCGCCAATAATCAACAAATCATAGTCGAAGAATTTGGGAGGGCTGCCATTGGCGGAGAGCGCAGCTGAGATGGCTTGAGAGCGGGGACGGGACGGGAGCTTAGAGGAACGATGGTTGCCGGAAGCATTGAAAGCTAATGCCTGAGGCCTGAGGCCGCAGAAGCGGAGATTGAGGGGCGTGGAAGTGTTTAGTGAGAATCTGGTGGTGTGTGATCTGGAAACTGCTGCGGCGGAGGAAGAAGGAGAGAAGGAGAGTGAGAGAGTCGACTGCATTTTGGAGAGAGAGAGAGAGAGAGAGAGAGAACGGAGAATGGGAATGGCGAAAATGGAAATAAAAGGGAGAAGGGAGATCTGAGAAGATATAAGACAGAAAGAAAAGGTGTCTCTCGATGAATCCGTTGGGAGTTAGGAGGAGCAAGTGAGAGAGGCGGAGAAACCAAAGAGTGGCGGATTAACCACTTTTCTTTGCTTTGTCATTACCCTGCCTTAACTTCGCCACTAGAGTGGGACTAGTCATTAGTGGTCGGAAATGAATCATCTCAATTTTCTTTTTTTAATTATTTAATAAAATATAATTTTTTATTTTTTTATTTTATAAATGACTAAAAATATATATATAAAAATCAAATAATTAAAACTACATTTTATAAAATAATTATTAATTAAGAGAAAATTTTGAGAAAATTCACTCCCACACCTATAAAAGTGTTTAAGAAAATTAAAATATCCGGACAAAAATGTATTTATTATAATTTGATGCTTAAATTGATATTCGTTCTGCATTCTTTTTAGTGAGTCCAAGTGTCCAACTAATATGGAATAGTAGCCAGCTATCAACAAGTATCCTACTGGGCGAATGTGTTTAACTGTTTATGGTAAGGTCTAGTCATGTATTGCTGTTTAGATATACATTTTTGTGGCACCTAACATTACTTGAAGATGTACTGGCTATTTTGTACGGTGAAAACTCAAGTACAGTCGACTTCACGTGAAGTTGATATTTGAAAGCTGTTAAATGATTTGATTGATTTGATTAAATTTTTATTTAACAACTCTGAGGTATCAACTTCACGTGAAATCGTCTTCACCTGAGTTTTCATAATTTTGTATTTATTGTTTTGTATTGAAAGTTGAAACAGGCCAGAATCCATTTTTGATGTACTTTTAATTTATATTTTTGGATTGGACTTTTATTTAAGTTTTATTCTTTGGTTATGTGGACTTTTTTATTTAGTTTATAAAAATGGTATCATCCAAAATATTGGCTCAATGGGCCACCTCAAACCCAAGAATTTTAGTCAAAAGTAGAAAGTCTTACCTCAAATTTGTTCAATATCCTAGCAGAAAACAATTGGTACAATATTTTCTTATTTGATGGCATAAGCCCAAGATCACATATACAGATCAGAAATCATTCGTGGTGCAATTTAGGTTTTAGCTCAAATGATAAGTCATGTATCTCTGCAGCTGAGGCCCAGCACAGTTGGCATACCTGTCCGCCTCATATAATGCTGCACCCGGGTTCAAATCCCAGCTGAGGCTGGTTGTTGGTTTAAGAACCCATGATACCCATGGTAGTGTGTGTGTGTGAAACATGGGTGTAATGCCTAGGATTGGGGGCTGTCCAATCCACTTGACCAAAAAAAAAAAAAAAAAATAATTTGAATATTGACAAATATCAAGTTGTGAATAAAAATCCTCAAGTATTGTGTAAACGAGTGTATAATGTGTTTGAATTGCAATGATGTAATGCTTAATATTAAAAATGTCCAATCCATATAAATAAAAAAAAATTATTAGGATAAAAGAATTCTTCTTACATTATCATTGATAAGCAGCTTATGTTTAGATAGTGAAATATCTAAAAATTATTCAATATAATGTAATGCAATGTAACGAAACGAATGAAATTTAAAATGAAAATAGCTGATTTGAAGTAAATATATTATATAATAGCTTCAAAGGCCCAAAAAACGAAGAAGAAGTAGTACATTAAATTTGATAAAAAATAGTAATATTGTCAGGTGAAGAAAATAATAATATCATTCTTTATTTTTTATAAATTTAATTATTTTATTGATCCTTATATTTTATTAAATTTTTAATTAAATTTTTATATTTTTTAATTGAATTTTTAAATTATTTTTAATTTTATAATTATATTATTTTTATGCTAAAAATGTTAAAATCAAGAAAAAAATATTTTTTCAAAAAATATCTAATTATAATTTTAATCATGGATATTTTAATTTATAAAAAAATGTTAACTCTACTTTTTATACTAAAAACTAAAAAAGACCAAAATACAAAATTAAAATAATATAAAAATTCAATTAAAAAAATATAAAAATTTAACTATAAATTTAATAAAATTATAAAAACTAATAAAATAATCAAATTTTTTTTACAATACTGTTTTACATATAATATTTTATATTATATTTTTGCATAAATTTATAGACAAAATGAGTGACACTATTAAAGTAAGAATGCCAGTATATATTCTCAATTTAACAATTCTAAATTGAACCACACACATTTTCGGATTGATAAAATTTGGTTTTTTCAAAATAACTTATTAAAATAATTTTATAAAATTTATAATAATTATATTTGTTAAATTAAAATAAAATAAATATTAATAAGTACACATTACTAATAAAATTATTTTTAATATTTTCAATAAAAATAAATGTACTAAAAAAGTAAAAAATATATAATAATATAAAATTGTATTAGATTTTTTTATTAAAGACTAACCTATCAAAACAATATTCAAAAGATTTTAGTATTCGCAAAACAATTTTAAAAAGCATGGAAGCTAAATTAATCTTTAAAAAAATTCTTAATTTTGATAAAAATAACTAAACATCCAATGAAGTTGTTTTTATTAATGAAAATATTGAGTTGGCTAATAGAAAAGTTGAGATGACTCACCACATGGACTTTCCTCTCTTTTTTATTCTCTCTTTTTTTGGCCTTTTCATCTCCACTCACTTCTTCTACAACCTCATCTTTCTCTTCGTCCTCTTCTGTGAAAATGGTATTTAAAAAAATGATGACACCGACAAAAAAAAAATACAAAATACAAAAAAGACAAAAGAATCCTAAAAAATTTAATGAATTTGACAAAATGATCAAATGTCAATTAATCAAATTTTTGTTAACAAAAAATGCTTATATGTAACTAACAGTGTAAATGACATAGCAAACTGTGTTAATAATTTATTACATAATACTATGAATTATTTTGAAATGTTAGAAATTAGAAAAATAAAATTTCCAAATCAAAGTAGAGTTTATTTTGATGCATTAATAGTATAAAACGTTTTACACAATTTTGCAATCATAATCATTTTTTTGGATGACTATTCACATGATTAATATAAAAGATAATTAGTTTTGCTAATATGATGTTATGTGATTAGATGCATATATAAAACGGTTTTACAGTATATCTAAATTAAATTCATCAAAGTAATACAAACAGTAATTTCTCAATATGGTAAAATACTAAATTGGTCTCTTATGTTTGGAGTGAATCCTATTTTAATCCCTAACGTTTAAAGTGTCCTATTTATATGCAAAATAGTTGAAAACAAGATAAAAAAAAAGAAAAATAAATTAGGGTCAACAAGTAAATCCTAAACCACCATATTGTTGATCATCGTCTTCTGAGAATGACTCCTCCATCGTTTTCTCAAGGTTTGCATAGCAGTAGCAAAACTCGTGGGAGAAGGAGGACGTGTTTTTGTGAGGAGATACTAGTGTTGCAAACATCCTCTATAGTGGAGAACCCTAGAAGAATATTTTGGGAATGCGTCAACTATCATGTAAGTGTCCTATTTGCAATCTCTTCTTTCGAATTCATCGTTAGTTGTTAGTGTATAGAACTTTTTAACTGTTTGATGTATTCTTTTTTATCTTCTAATAACAAATCGGAGAAGAATGTGAGTATTTTACTTGGGCAGAGGCTGAAGGGCAAGACCCACAAATTAAAAATCTGGGGAAAAAAGCAAGTGTGTTGAAGGAAAACTTGCAGAAAGTTGAAAGATAATTTGCATTGGCACTTGCTCCTAGAGTTCTTAGATGGATAACAGCTGGGTTGTTGCTATATGATCGATTTAGTTATGCAAGATATATGAGTTTGACATACATTTGAATTACTGCAAGATTTAGAATTGTGGTTTAGGGTGATATTATATATGTTTATCTATTTTGCTAAATTTGTCCCTAATTTGATATGAATGTGTAAAGGTACGTGCTGTAAACATTGTCAACTATTAAATGAAATAAAAAAATATGAGTTTTTGAATCTATGAACATACATTTTTGGGCATTGTAACATTTTAAATCAATTTGACAACCAATAAGTAGAAGGCTAAAATGCTTAAAGAAACAGTTCACATAATTATACTCTTGAAAATAAGTTTTAGTCATTGATACTGAAAAAGTCCTAAAGTAGCTTCTCTAAAGCATTACAATATCAAAATAAGTCTTAAAGTATCTTAACATAACCAGAAAAATAACAACACAAAAGATAACTATCAAAATAGAAGTCTTAACGTAGCTTCTCTAAAGTATCACAAGTCCAAAAGTCCTTGGTCATTGCTATTTTCATTACAATACTTTAAATTCATCCCAATGTTTTCCATGCCTTGGGTGATGTTTTGGCCATGTACTTCAAGGTCTTTTTTGATAGACTATTAATTGTTATTGTAGATGGCTGGGATTGATTGTTGCTGCTGGTGCATTTAGCTCTCTTGGAAGAGATTTGTGATTGTTGAGTCCCTACAGCTTTGCATTGCTCTTTCTCTTTGGCTGAGTTTTTGTTGTTGTTTTTGTTGTTGGCTTTGCTATTATCTTGATGGGGTTTCTAGTCCTAGTTGTGCCAACACTCTTCTTGGATGGTTGAACCGCATTATGCTACAACTAATAACAAAAAGCAGAGATATCAACAAATTGATATTAATCCAATATTAGTTTCAACTAGTTTCAATATATACAGTTAATTATAATTCTTACAATTAGACGAGATCCGTGCAATTTTTACCTTTTTTGCCAAGGTCTCCACCTTATATTTTCTAGGGCAAGTTCTTTAGTTGTGATCAAGTATAAAACAGTAGAAATATTTTTGTTGTTGTCTTTTCCTGGATAATTTCGACAGTAGTCCAGTATTTCATGGCTCATCACCACCCTTATTCCTGCTTAATTTAGGGCACCCTATTGGTTTCCTAAAGATTGGTGGCAGCACATCATCATTTTGAGTTTGCTCCCACAAATTTGATCCATTAACAGGGTAGATAACATGTTGATAGCAATGCATATAGGTCTCTGATGAGCGGATATTTTATACGCTTTTTGGGGGTAATTTCATGTAGATTTTAGTATGTTTTAGTTAGTTTTTTAGTAGATTTTTATTAGTTTTTAGGAAAAAATCATATTTCTGGACTTTACTATGAGTTTGTGTATTTTTTTGTAATTTCAGGTATTTTTTGGCTGAAATTGAGGGGGTGGAGCAAAAATCTGATTTAAGCTGAAAAAGGACTGCTGATGCTGTTGGATTCTGACGTCCCTGCACTCGGAATGGATTTTTTGGAGCTACAGAAGTCCAATTGGCGCGCTCTCAATTGGGTTGAAAAGTAGACATTCAGGGCTTTCTAGCAATATATAATAGTCCATACTTTGTGCGAAGATAGATGACATAAACTAGCGTTCAACGCCAGTTCCATGTTGCATTATGGCGTTCAGCGCCAGAAACAGGTTGCAAGTTAGAGTTCAATGCCAGAAACAGGTTACAACCTGGCGTTCAACTCCAGAAACAGCCCAGGCACATGAGAAGCTTAAATCTCAGTCCCAGCATACATCAAGTGGGTCCCAGAAGTGGATTTCTGCATTATCCATCTTATTTTACTCATTTTCTGTAAATCTAGGTTACTAGTTTAGTATTTAAACAACTTTTAGAGACTTATTTTGTATCGCATGACATTTTTAGATCTGAACTTTGTACTTTTTGACGGCATGAGTCTCTAAACTCCATTATTGGGGGTGAGGAGCTCTGCAGCATCTCGATGAATTAATGCAAAGATTTCTGTTTTCCATTCAAACACGCTTGTTCCTATCTAAGATGTTCATTCGCGCTTCGCTATGAAGAAGGTGATGATCCGTGACACTCATCACCTTCCTCAATCCATGAATGTGTTCCTGACAACCACCTCCGTTCTACATTAGATTGAATGAGTATCTCTTAGATTCCTTAATCAGAATTTTCGTGGTATAAGCTAGAATCCATTGGCAGCATCCTTGAGAATCCGAAAAGTCTAAACTTTGTCTGTGGTATTTCGAGTAGGATTTCGGTATTGGATGACTGTGACGAGCTTAAAACTCGTGAGTATTAGGCGTAGTGACAGACGCAAAATGATCAATGGATCTTATTCCGACATGATCGAGAACTGACAGATGATTAGCCGTGCTATGACAGCGCATTTGGACCATTTTCACTGAGAGGATGGGAAGTAGCCATTGACAACGGCGATGCCCTACATACAGCTTGCCATGGAAAGAGCCTTGCATTTATGAAAGTGAGAAAGCATTATGTTGCAGGAATTCAGAGGACAAAGCATCTCCAAAATTCCAACATATTCTCCATTACTGCATAATAAGTATTTATTTCATGCTCTTTTACTTTTTATAATTAAAACTAAAAATTATTATTGATATTATATCCTGACTAAGAATAATAAGATAACCATAGCTTGCTTCAAGCCAACAATCTCCGTGGGATTCGACCCTTACTCACGTAAGGTATTACTTGGACGACCCAGTGCACTTGCTGGTTAGTTGTGCGGATTGCAAAAGTGTGATTGCAATTTCGTGCACCAGTCTCTTTCTTATAATAGTTGTTCACATAACTCTTAACATTTAAACTCATTTTTCTAATGCAACTCATAGCATGCTCACAAGGATAACCTGTTAGCCGAAACTTTCTACAGGAGCACTCATAGTTCATTAAGTCCACAACAAATTTGTCTCTATTACCTTGGCTGCTGGACACCTCATACTTGTCTCTACCCACATAGATGGTCATCCGCTCCCCACCCTTATCAAACTCTCTTTTAATTTTTTTTGTTTATTTTTTCCAAAATATCTCCAGCATATATTAGTATACTTTGTCTATTATCATCCCACCTATTCATAAGATAAACCCTAATATCTTCTAACATAAACACTATGGGTTTCTCTCTAGCCTCTACTATAACAGAGTTAAAACATTCACACATATTGTTTACAAGTGCATCACATATGGGTAAGTAACTAGACCTGGACTTGCTCCAAAGCTTAGCAGGAATCTCCATGAGATGCTTATAAGCTCCTTGATCAACCATCTGAATCTTCTTCATTCTTCTTTCCCACTCCTGGACATATGTTGTCTTTGTAGCTTTCTTCATCATCAATTTCAGCTGAACACCTAGGTACTTTTATATAAAATTGCTATATAAATACCTGACACAAAACCTATAATTTATGCCAGGTAGCAACTCATCAAAGGTAGGAATCAATCCTTTGGACACAAAATTTAAAAATAGAAGAAGTCAACAACATCACAATTTGAAGTAAATATCTATGACATAAACAAGATCCAAGTAATCAGATTAAATGAGAGTTACCTTTTGTTGATCGCTCATGAATGTACACCTTCTGATTATATCAACATCCAAATCATCACACAAATTCTATAAAAACCAAGTCCATGGGTCTTCTGTTCTACTTCAACAACATCATAGATAATTGGCAAAATATGATCATTGAAGTCCCATCTAATAGCCGTTAAAAGTTGACCTCCATATGGAGTCTTGATGAAGTATCCATCAAGATCAATAATGGGTCTACACACCATGAAGCTCTTTTTGCAAGTATCCAAGCAGATATATATCCTCTTAAAAGTTGGTCTTGTATCCTTACCAGGTATTGGTGTCTTTAATTCAAACTCAGGAGGTCTTTGAACTTGTATACGAACATTGATATCTGGATTCGACCTTAGTAACTCGACAGCATAGTCATATATTCTCCTATATTGCTCTCTATAAGTACCATTAATCTCATCTAATGTTAACTGTTTGACTCTGGCGGCTTTGGACTTTGTGAAGTTAACATTCTACTTACTATGAGCTTTCTTCATAAAAGTTCTCAACTTGATCTTTGAGTTCTCACAAGTCTTCTTCATCAATATGCCTTGCTAAGCCATTGGAAACTCATGATTCCAATTTTGGTGTCCTTACTACATGTGTGTTTTTATAACAACTGGTCAACTGTCATGTATCCTCCCTTTTCATCTTATGGTAGTATGCAAACCACTTGCATCATTCTTAGCATACCTTCTTACACATACGACTATCAAACTTTGAGAACCATAATTCTCTATCACTGTGCACAGCATAACTAGTTACACATTCCTTAAAAGCATTCCTGTTCATGTACATTATGCCAACCTCTCATTTATACTCCTTCATATTCTTCAACTGTTTGTGCAAAGGATACTTCCTCAATAAGAGATCCCATTCATCATCGCTTACAGAGACATCCCATAATTCCTCACTGTCATATCTACCATCTTCATCCCTTAGTCCAGCAACCACCACTTTCTCCTTTTCATTAGAAAAACTGGCACTGAATTCTACTTCTACTCTTTTAGCTGCAACATTTTCTTTCATCTTTTGAGAATCCTTTATAGTTGTGATATCAACATAAAACAAACTCCGTCACCATTCCAATTATTATCAATATTATCAAAAGCTACTTCCATTGCACTATCTTCAGAGATGAATTCACTCCACCGTCATCACTATTTCCATCATCACTCTTTGGCTGATAGTCATCATCCTCAAATTCATCATTATATGAAGAATCTGATCTCTCTGCAGATATACAATCCTCCTTCAACATAGAACATGTCCCCACACTCTTTTAAAGTATCTCAAAAACTTTGGGCTTTTTACCCACCTTGGCCTCTATAGATGATTGGGCCTTATGCACCACAATTGGACTAGACCCAACAGTCTTCATAATGGGTGCACCAGCCTCACCACCATCTATATCTTAAACTTTCTCAATGGTACAAGCTTTTCTAGTAGTAGTACCATCTTTGTGAACAACAAAAAACTCTATTATGTTGTCCCTCAATCCAATCTTGGCCATCTCTATTGCATCTTTGTCTATTTGAAGCATCATAATTCCTTTCTCTATTTCTTATTTCGGAGACTTATACTACATCGCATCGATGTTCTCTGCCAAATACCCTTGTTTGACTACTATCTTAGTAGCCTCGAACCTACCCCACCTATCTTCATCACAATAGTCCACTATAAAAGTCTCACCCCCACCTCCCCACATAGTATAAAAGTTCACCGTCAAACCCAAACTTTTTCTATGATGTATCTTGACACTAAAATAACTCATTATCTCAATAACCTGTCAGACAAACATAACATACTCAATAAAATTCTCATATTAATCAACAACAATAGAAAGGCATACATTTAATCACTAGGGAAAAATAAAAACTTCAAAAATAAAATAAGAAAACGAATATTGAACTATAAAATAATACAATCACACACGCAGTATCGTCACCTATCATCATGCATTAAGATGAAAACCAAATGGGTAGAGGAGATTTGATAAATGAATACCTGACACAATCTTCTTCAGGAGATGAATGGTTTCAAACTAACTGCTGTGGTGGAACTTGAATATTAGTGAACGACAAGGTCACCTATCTACATTCGAATCGTAACTTTTGAATGACGATCGGTAGGGTTTGTAGGTCTTTTCATTTCGTGCTTCACGAGAAGAGGCAGTGTTGGAGTATTCGTTCTGTCTCAATGTGGGAACGCTTACACGTCTATTAACCCCTACCCCTTCAAATGGCCACGTCAAACACGTCGTTACCAATTTCACTATAACTTAACGGTAGGATTTGATTGAGACTAATCAAAACTATTTTGGATATATAAGACACTTTAAACATTAGAGATTAAAATAGGAGTCACCCCAAATGTAGGAGACCAATTTAATCCTTTACCCTTCTCAATATCTAAACTAGACAACCAGTAGAACTTACCCTGATATACATAGCAATCTTTCCCAAATTCCTAATTTGAAGGTGAAACCAATGGGTGGACAGGGTGGTGTAAGATTGTGCATAAGCACATGTTCAAGAAATCAAATCAGATAATGATCTCGTTCTACAAGCTTTGGGTGAGGATTGAAGGCAAACACAATAATTTTGCATATGTCGGATGTTGAAAACTCTTAGGATTCGAAGAAATCAAAATTTTGGCTGCAAAGTTCGTTTGGCATTTGCAATGAATAATTTGGGTGCCAATCAGAAGACTTTAAATGCCGTCATTTTCGATAAACCAATGCAATCACATTGTTTGGTTTTTACTAGTTTCGAAATTCATGTGATTGGAAATCGAAGTGATGACTTTTGGTGGGAAGCCACAGGTGATGATTAGGTACGAGAGTATGAAAGATTTGTTGTTGGAAGTTGAATATTAAAGAGGTGAGGTTGAGAATAGTCTCAAAGAAAGCATGACCATGAATAACTATAAGAAAATGCAACTTCAAATGATCAAACTGCATCTCCTTGAATTTCCTAGAAGGAGCCTTCAACATTTACGGAAAGCATATAAACTTAATAATATGATTTAGGACCTCCATCACTTATAGATTGCCTTTGGACAGAGAAATTAAGATTGAAAGACAGAGGTTAAGAAATATAAATTAAAAGACAGAGACTAAATTAAATTTAAATATTATGCTTAGTGTATTCTGTTTATTTTCTTAAATAAAGAAAGTCTAGGAGGCCAGTAGATTTTGTGATTTTTAGCCATCAATTAACCATCAATAATATTCTTAATGGTGTGAGATTGTATCTAATGGTGTAGAATCATTCAATTTTCGTTTGATGGTTAAGTATTGGCCAAAATTTAACAAAAGTGCTAGCGCCTTATCACTCCTCTTTAAAAAAAAAATAAGAGATGGAAATTATTAAAGTTACTAAAATATCTTTATTTATACTTCAACTTTAAAATAAAATCCTAATCCCTTAAATTCAATTTTCAGGAACCCTTTCTCCCCTTTTCTCACTGACCCTATTCTGGAACTGCGTCGGAGCATTGAAGACTACCTCCATTCAATCATGTCGTTGGCAAGTTCACGAACGTCGACATAAAAGGCGATTCCCTTCAGCAAAGCGTGTGACAGTGGCTGTAACGCTTCTCAATCACGCCAAAATTCTCGAGATTGTGATTTCAGTGCCGCTTATTCCCACGTCCTTGGAGCGCCACCGTCTTTACTCAGAGCGTCGTATCACCCTCTTCACTCTCCTTTTCTCTTTCCATTGCCGTCGCTTAGCATCCACGGTTCACTTCGATTCAACACCCGTTGGCAGCTCCTCTTTTTACACCATTGTCTCCTCTATTCTTTCTCTATTTTCTTATCTTCTCTTCTTTTTTCCCTCAATTATAATTTTGAGATATATTTATGATATTATTTTTCGTATTATTGTTGATGGTAGAGACGAGAGATGGGATGGAGTTAGGAGGTGAGAGGTGGTGGTTCTGGTGGCGCCATTAAAGCAGAAGTGGTGGTAAAAGAATTGAATGAGGATAAACTTAGAATTAAAGTATTTTGAGAAGGAGTTATTTGTTAGAGTTTTTCAATATCTATCTTTAAAATTTCAAATTTCTCTACCTTAATTTTATAAAAATATTGAAGTAATTGAAATTTTGTATTTAAATTTTAATTTCTAACTATTAAAATAACACTGAATTTAAATTTTCCAATTTTAGTTCCAACACTATAGTAAATGCTATCTTAGCATTAAACCGTTTAAAATTAGGTATAATATAATTTTTAATGTCACAAAAACACATCAAATAACTAATCACAATTCTCACAAAATTTTCCCAAAAATTGAGGAAGATAGTTACGAATATTATGGTTAGGTCTACTAGCTCGGATAATAATTATTTGATTTAAAAATTTTATTTTATCCAACTTATAACATTTTAAAATAATTTAGAATGTCATGTAATTATATTGTTAACACAGTTTGTCATTTCATATACTTTGCTAATTATATAAACGTTTTTCTTTAACAAAAACATGGTTTTTGTCAAATTTGTTAATTTTTCCGAATATTTGTTGTCTTTTGCGTATTTTAAGATTATTTTTGTTGTGATAAGAATTTTTTGGATAATATTTTATTATTTTAAAATTTTTTAAAATATTTCTGATTTTACGAAACTAAAAACATAAACACATAACAATCCTTTTATTTACTAAATATAACATTAAATATAAAAAATATAAATATATTTCCATTACTAATCCGGATTTAAATCTTTTTGTGCTGTGGGATTAGAACTTTAGCGGGGATCGTATGATAGACCCTAAACGGCTTGGCATTTACTGATTTTACTTTGGGATTGAAAATTGGCGAAACAAAACAAACCGCGAAATCGCATGGAACAGCGCGGGCCTTGAGTCAATGGGCTGTTCGTAGTTTGATACAACTCCAGGGGCATCACTGTCATTCCACACCTTAATACAAAGTGTTAATAGTTTTCTACTTCTTTCTATGCTTAATCCAAGGTCGGGGTCACATTTTTGCATAGAAAAAATATTAAAAGGGAAGAGAGAGAAAAAGAGGAGAGAGAGAGAGGAGAAAGTTCACGCTGTTACGTCAATGGCGGTTAGGGTTTCCTTTTGATCCCGCGAAGCTTAATTCCTTCACTGTAATTAATTTCTCTCTCATTCTCCTTCTTCACAAAAACCCTAATCTCAAGGCCCCCCGAGGTTGAGTTATGCCCCTTCCCTGCTTTTGAATTTGAGGAGCTGAGATGGGCGCGCCAGAGAAATCACAGGCTAACGCCAATTCGATGCAGGCAAGTAATTGGAAACTTCCACCTCAGCTATGTAATCTTAGTCCTATGTGTTTTGTTTTGCTATTTGATTATTTTTGGAGTTGAAGTTTCTATCTAATTTATTGGTGCGGGAGCTCGAGGTTCTTCATGGAGTCTGATGCTATCGTTGTAGATTCCGTTGGACTTGTCCTGTTTTGCTTTTTCTGTGGACTTCTTAAATAACTTTTTTTTGGCACTTGTTATTTCTCTTCATCCCCAATTGAATTGAATCGTTCTCTGCTGTAAGCCTGTAACAGGACCCATTTCTGAAATTTGCTGAGAATGCATTTATTTGTGCTGGAGTTTTGATATTTGTGGTTCTTTTAATTCGCATGAGCTTTTGTCGCGACTATGACTTACTTATTTTGGCTATGGCTGTCAAATAGAGATAGTGCATCTCACAATGATTCACTTGAGAGTAATCTAGGATTGCTTATGCAAGAAATGTAGTGTTTTGTGGAACGGGTTGCTAGGTGTCAATTAACTAGACGTAGCTAGTAGTAGAAAAGCAGCTAACAATTTAACATTCCATTAATGGAATTGCACAATGCTAAAAGAGATGGAGTTGCTGTGAAGTGTTAAAATTGGAATTTACTCAAATGCTCAATCAACATTGTCTTGAAAATTTGGGAGCAAAGTGTTCCAGATTTGAGAGAAAAAAAAAGGTAATTCATATATATAGAATGCTGGGTATTTTTTACTGGCACAACCTGAATCATAGTTAAGAACTAACTTCTCTCAAAAACTGCATGTCTTATATCAAATTTTTATAGTATTGACATTTAATTGTGTTCTTCTTTAGCTATTTTTGTCTATTTACATTTATCAGATTAAGTGTTTTTTGCTCTTTTATATAAACTACCATGTTAATCATTTATAAATTCATCAATTTTAATCATGAATCAAAATTTACAATATACTAAAAGTTCGGTATACTATATTTTTTCTCAGTAATAAAACACGATTTATATTAAAGGGTAAAGTAGTGTTTTGGTCTCCAACGTCTGGGGTGAATCCTATTTTGGTCCCTAACGTTTTAATCGGCCTATTTTTATCCCAAAATGTTTAAAATGACATCAATGTTATTCCACCGTTAAATCCTTCACTAACACTTAACGAAATTGATGTACTATTAATAATGCTTTTGTTAAAACTACATTTGCTCAACCCCTCTCTCCCACCTTCACCCTCTTAACAAGTCCAACTCCCATTCTCCTACTCCCTTCTTCTTCCTTCTCAAACCCCTCTTGGAGAATTAATAGTGTAAAAGGGAGAGGAAGAAGGGAGTAGGAGAATGAGATTTGGGCTTGTTGAGAGGGTGAAGGTAGGAGAAGGGGGTTGAGCAAACATAGCTTTAACAAAAACATTATTAACAGTACATCAAATCCGTTAATTGTTAGTGAAGAATTTGACGGTGGGATAACATTGATGCCATTTTAAACGTTTTGGAATAAAAATAGGACGACTAAAATGTTAGGGACCAAAATAGGATTCACCGCAAACGTTGGGGACTAAAACAGTACTTTGCCCTATATTAGAAGTTCCATAATACTATATTTTTTCTAGTGCTGAAGTTTTATTTAGGCATCACGTCATATCCTTACAAGATAACATGATAATAAATTTAATATTGGCTGCACCTTTTTACAAAAAGATGAAGGCAGGAGTTATTTGACCATAGAACTTCTAGTTGCAATTTTATTTATTCGAGGTTTGAACCTAGAACCCTAAGACCAAGAGGCCACTACTAGTGGCTTTGCAACTTTTTATTTGTTTTGTAACAATTGTTTTAGTTGTCATATTAACAAGAAAACACATATCTGGATTTACAGTAGAACACATAAGAAGACACATAAATGGGATTTACAGCAAATAATGTTTTATGAATGGTATCAGCTTTTTAGTGCTATCTTGTTTAACTTGAATTAACTAAATTCTATCCTATCTGTCATCTAACAAGAAGGGGGAAAACCTCCACTTTCCTGCCTATTGTCAGTTGTTGTTAGCAATTGCAAATCTACTATCTAACATCCTATGTTGACCTTCTTATACATTAATGTAAAAATGATCCTATCTGGTTCTGATATTTGCTTGAGAGATAGGTTTAGATTCTGTTCTGATATTTGTGACCATATTCTGCCCCCCCCCTCCCCCCCAGCGCACGCGCACTCCTTTCTTTTTTTAGTTTTATTTCAGTCAAATAAAAAACAAGGAAACAGGATGATTGGAAACCTTTATTTTATGTGGGACTTATAGAAACCATTCCCCTCATTGAAGCCATTACTATTAAAGTAAAGAAAAGAAAGCTAAAAGAATGCATTATACTTCACATGTTAGTGACTGATAACAGGATATTGCAGCCTTGTAGGTGGGCTGCATAGAGATGATCTAATGTAGTTTATGTGTATCTTTGTTCCTTACATACAAGTTCTCCTGTTGGGACTTTTTTGCATGATGCATGAAATGTGTTCTTAATCCTTTTCTTTTACATTGATGCCATCAATGATCCTTATTTCGTAATCTGTTGTGTTACTGGTTTTCAGCGTGTCAAGGTCTATCGTCTTAATGATGACGGGAAATGGGATGACCAGGGTACTGGACATGTTGTTGTTGATTATATAGAGGTTTGTACATGTTCCTAATGAAACTTTTGTTTGTGATTACTGACTAGCTTGGTTCTTGTATCGAGTCCAACCATATAGTATCTATTAATAAGTCATGATTCTCAAGGGTTGATGAATGTGTTAATTTTGCTGAGACCACTGTTTTCTTCTGGTATATGATTACCATTACATTCCCCTTTTCTCACATAAATGTTTACAGTTTGGAGTTAATGTGGTGTGGATATTGAAAAGAATAAGTGGTCATTGGGCATATTACTGTATTCAAATGCGTATTTACAGTTATGGTTGATTTTCCTTTATTGGACAAGATTTGAGATTCCTTGCATTTAAACAGCGATCGGAAGATCTGGGTTTACATGTTTTTGATGAAGACGACAATGATCAGATACTTGTGCACCGCATCAATGCTGAAGATATTTATAGGAAACAAGAAGGTAATTGGTAGTTTCTTGTGCTCTGTTTCTTGTGCTCATTCATTTACTCTGGTAATGTATCAGTGTTCTTCGTATTTGTTAATTTGATGGATGTTCTATTCCTTAGATACAATTATCTCGTGGAGAGATCCAGAATATGGTACAGATTTGGCACTAAGTTTTCAAGAGACTAGTGGCTGCTCTTACATATGGTAATGAATAGAATAACTAGTGATTTTAATTAATTTACATGTTGCTCTGGGTTTTGTTCTTGGCTTCTTGCTACTTTGGAATTGAACGTAATTACTGTCCATGTTTCATTCAGGGATCATATTTGCAATGTGCGGAGGAATATGCATTTTAATACAATAAATAGTAAGTAATGAAGATTCTTACAACTATATTAGTTTTTTAAGCAGGAAATGCTCACGTGTTGCACTGTTGTTTGCTAGTTAATGATTTTTGTTTTGTAAATGATTTGAATATTAACTCTATCATCTATCTAAAATTGTTTTTTAGGATGTAATGCACACACCATCAATGATAGATTTTCTGACAAATGTCTAATGGGAGATAGGGTTATACGCTTAGCATTTATTTGGTGAAAAGCTCATGATCTATATAATAGGACGATCCTTCTCAAACATGTTGAGAGATTGGAAAGCTTTGCTTTATAGATAATTTTTTTTTTCGTGTTTTGCTCGTAAAAGGGAACTCTTACCCCTTTCCTTTTCCTCATCTTAATAAAGTTCTTTTTCTAATTAAAAAAAGATTCTTAGGAGCTGATGATTATTTCTGCTAGTTGAAATGCACCACTATTTACATAGTTGAAATGCACCACTATTAATAAAGTTCTTTTTTCTGATGATTATTTCTCCCTCCCTCCCCATTAGGTGAGCCATTTCACAGCGTCAACAGTGAGTTAAGGGAGTTGCCTGCTGTACAGCTATCCACACTTCCTATGATTCTTAAGGTCTGCCATATCCCTTCATCTTATTTTTTGCTTAGCTTTTGCTTACCTATTCCCCCCCCCCCTCTTTTTAATTATTCTTATGCAAGCTATTTACGTCTATTTTGCATTTGTCCTCTGCGTTTTTTTTTCACAATTTCATTCTTGTCAGAATCCTTTTTCATTTCTAACCTAGAAGATATAAACGAATGAAATGTATGAATAGTTACTTGATATGGAGAGTTTGCTGTGCTGTAAATAATCAATTTGGCTGTTTTCTTTGCAGATTGTGGTTGACAGTGGCATTACAGATCAGTTGCGGCTTACAGATCTAATTTTAAGTGATGTAAGCTGACATAAACTTTTGGAATTTATATCTGATGTATATTCATAGGGATGGTCAGTGACTTTCATTCTGCATACTCTGGTGATCTCTTACCATTGCTACTATTCATTTAAAGTTTGTATTTTTGCCAAAAACCTGTCCTTTTCTACAGTAATGAATTGAGTAAATTCTAAACTTGTTTGCTGTGGAGAGTATGCAGTCTATGGTGCATGCATAGACCTGGGACTTTCTTATGTCAATTCCCAATAATATACAAACCCATGCAATTATTTTAACACTAACAATGTTAGATAGAATAAACCTTCAACTCAATTGGAGCTTAAATGGATGATGACATGAAGCATAATGTTATATGTTCTCATCTGTGCAATGTGTCAAGATTTTCTTTGCAATTTGCATATCTTGTAAGCAACAAATCTCTCTGAATAATTTGGACGAAGTTATTGAAGTGTCTCATGTAAAAATGTAAGATATTTGTTTTAATGGTTTTCAAATTTAAATCATATTTCCCGATGATAATGTGTCTTTCTCATGATGAACGAATTTAAGTTTAGGACGGCATATTATGTTAATATTTAATGTGTTTAAATTCTAATTTCCACTACTGATATAGTGTTCTGCTAATTACTTATTTTACCTTGTTCACATCATAAACTTGCTTGCCTATTGCTTTCTGTTTTGCTTATCTATTATAAAGTCTATATATCACATCATTCATCTGTATGGCTGAATGCTCTTTAAAATTTTTGTAAACTCCATCTTTTTGGTCCATGCATATTTTAAGATTTTTCAACTTTTCCCTCTCTTGTGTCTATAATGCAGCAAGAATTTGTTCGGAAGCTGATGGAAGTATTTCGACTATGTGAAGACTTAGAAAATATAGATGGCCTTCACATGATTTATAAAATAGTCAAAGGGATCAGTAAGTATTGATTACTGTGTCATTGTGTTAGATCCTTTTGTTGTCATTTATTTCTTCCTTCATAACAGGAATATGTTTGTCTCTTGCAGTTTTACTTAACAGCACACAGATTTTTGAGAGGATTTTTAGTGATGAATATATAGTGGACATTATTGGTGCACTTGAGTGTAAGTTTCATTCGTCAGAAATTTATTTCCTGTTTACGTGAACCGGTGCCTCTCATACACTTATTTTTTCTAAATGAAAATTCTTTTATCATATCGTGATTGTATATTGGTATTCCTTACCTGGTAATAGGGGTTCTAGTTCCAATGTAATTGATTTTAGATGGTTTCATTCCATATTTCCCTTTCCATCTTACAGTTTTAGGTTCCTTAATCACTTGTTTTTTACCCTTTTTTAATATGCAGATGATCCAGAGCTTCCGTGTGTTCAACATCACCGTAAATTCTTAAAGGAGCATGTAATTTTTAAGGAGGTAAGTCCTCCTGCCTCTTCTCTTCAAGATGGTAGCTATATCTGTAGATGTGCCTGGAAGTTCTACCTTACTGTATTTTTTTCTCGCTTCTTGTAGGCCATACCTATAAAAGATCCCTTTGTCTTGTCAAAGATCCATCAGACATATAGAGTTGGTTTTTTGAAGGTTTGTCTTAATTAGTTAATTTTCATCTTGTTAATGCTGACTGGCAGACCGATTTCTTCCTTAATGCAATTTTTATTTTACTACTTTCCACATTCAGGATGTTGTTTTGGCTAGGGTATTGGATGAGGCTACTAGTGCAAATCTCAACTCCATAATACATGCAAATAATGCCATGGTAAGCTTCAATTAGTAGTACAAGACAACTTGGTTAAATATTGAGTTTTTAACTATTTTATCTTCATTATTAACTGCCCTGTCAATATTTTAGGTTGTTTCTTTGTTGAAGGATGACAACACATTTATCCAGGAGTTGTTTGCTAGGTTAAAATTGCCTTCCACCTCTCCTGAATCGAAGAAAAACTTGGTAGGTCTTGATTAAGACATTGTTTTATTTGCTTCTTGTAGGCTGTAGTCAGAACTTGTATGAAATAGAAAGACTGACTGGCATTTCCTTTACCTTTTCTGAATATTAAAGAGGGAAAGTGGGATAATTAAAAGATCGAATTTTTTAATTTAATCAAATATGGGTTAAAACAGTAAATCAGAAGACAAATTTTTAAAAAGTGAGGTTGTGCATGCGTTAGATTCCCTTTCCAGTTCCATCCTTCTGAATATTTCTGATAGTCGTTGGAACAAACACAACCATGACAGTTCTACTGTGAAATTTCCATCATGAAAAACTTTTACAATGTGAATTTGCCCTTACCAGTAGATGACACTAACTATATACATGCAGTGCGAATGGTGCCTCTTGATGACTTTTAGGATCCTTGCATGAGTTTATACTGATAGATGCTCCCTATTGAACACTTCTTTCTTTCTCCCCCATCATCTGATCTTTCAAAACTTAAGAAATTTATTGCTCAGAGTATTAAACTTTTTGCTGTGCTCTTGTCCCCTTGGATGGGCTTTTACACAGATCTCAGGCTCCCTTGTTCTCTAGCTTTCAACTTGGCCACAGATTTAAATTTACCAACATTTGATCGATAAGATATTGGTAGAATGTATTTTCATAAATGTTGCCACATGTGATGAATAAGATATTGGTAGAATGTATTTTTGTAAATGTTGCCATTCTACTCTAGAATTACATTTGTAATTGGAAAGTGCAGAAAGTCAAAATTGTTTCTCCTTTTCATCTTAGCTTTCTGGTCAGAAGAGCCACAGAAATCCTTCTAAAATTAATATTTCATTTTATCAATGCTTATAATTGGCAAAATGTTATTTGTTTAATAGTTGTAAATGTCAAGATACCTGAAAAAGAGTGATTTGATTAATAATTGAACAAATATATTGATATTAGAATAAGGGCGATGTTTCTCCTTCTAAATGAATCATAGTTATTAAATTTGAATTTTATCATATATTGATATGCTACATTAGTGAGGATATTATCCTAACTTGTATCATTATAACTACTAAATTTTAAAGCTGTATTGCTTAATAATTGTTGTCTTTGTTGGTGCTGATTCTTATTTTAAACTTGATATGCATCGTTTATGGGATGAATAGGTATATTTCCTGCACGAGTTTTGTACCTTAAGCAAGAGCTTACAGATGGTCCAGCAGCTTCGGCTCTTTAGGTAATTACATGTGATATTGTGATCATGGAACTACTTAGAGCTTTTCCACCAAGATTATAGCACTGGTATTATGTAATCTTTCACATTCTATGTAATAATGTGCAACTGTAGTATGGTATTATAATCATTTATAATACTTTTCTGACTTGCAGCACTGATGTTTAAATCTTAATTATTTTTATTTGATTTATTCTAGCTAGGTTTGCAGGTTTGCAGGTTTTATGAACCCTGTTGGTTCTCAGCTTTTAATTTTTATGCATGTTTTTAGGGATCTAATGAATGAAGGCGTCTTTGATGTCATCACCCAGGTTTTGCAAAGTCAAGATAAGAAGTTGGTGCTAATTGGGTATTGATTCCCCTTTGTCACCTTGATCTGTTCATGATTCAGTTTTGGGTGTTCATGCATTTCTTATGGTTAATTTCTAATGTGAACTCATTATGATGGTTGCAGAACAGATATCCTGATTCTCTTCTTGAATCAAGATCCTAATCTTTTGCGATCCTATGTTGTTCGGCAGGAAGGAATAACACTTCTTGGACTTCTGGTATGCTTTGCATGCGAATGAGGTCATATTTTTCTTATGACATGAATGTATAAAATTACTCAGAAGGTATTTATTAGACAAGTTATCCTGTACAGGTTAAGGGAATGATAACAGATTTTGGGGACAACATGCATTGCCAGTTTCTTGAGATCCTTCGCAGTCTATTGGATTCATGTACATTATCTGGACCACAGGTACCTGTTACTGATATTTTCTTTAATTTCAATTGTTTAACTGTATTTGTCACTGCTATGGATATGATAATAATTGTTATATATGACATTTATTTTCAAGGTTTCCTTTGGTACCCTTGTTTATATAGGGTATTGTTACCTTTTCAATAATAACATTTAACGGTTGTGAATGTTTTTGGGTAAACTTTCTGTTTTTTTTTTTTTAATTTAATTATAAATAAATAGTGAGGTGAACTTTTTTTATTTTATTACGAGTTTTATAGATATGGAAACATAGTGATTTGAGTTAACACATGATTGATTCTTAGCCTTTAGCCACAAATAAGTAAAGTGTTTTGGTACAAGAAAGTTACTTATATTTGTAGTAGTTTGAGGTTTAATTTCTTCTTGAGTGTAACAGAAACCTTGTGTTGGATTAGCAATTTGTTTATTCATTCATTATCCTGACATGACATGACTATTCTTGATTTTTAAGTTTAAAATGGAGGGGAGAGAGAGAAGCCTCCAAGCATAGTACGGGTGTATTCAGTTTTAGATTGTAATCTCTCTGCTAAAATAAAATTTTGATCTTTTTAGTTGGTAATGTAGTTTGTCTAGGGTTGATGTTGCTATCATATACCAAAAAATCACTGGAACTGATGCAGTTGAATTTATTCTTGCTAGTTTGTATTCTGAATTGTGTATCTTCTAATTATTGGAGATGTCAGTTAGTAGTCTTATTTTGCATTTGAAGTCGACTTGTTAAAAAGATAAGTTTGGATGTTGAGTAGTAATTTATTACATATCCTCTGAATTGTTGGAAAAAACTTCTTTTACATAAGATGGAAGTCCTTTTCTAGGTTAATAAGATATGCATTCCTGGACTTGTTTTATTGATTGTTTCAGTTCTATCTGGCAGAGGGACACAGTTATTGATATTTTCTTTGAGAAGCATTTGGGTCAACTGGTTGAAGTTGTTGCAGAATCTTGTCCTTCAGAAAGTATGGTTGATGCAAGCAGCAAGTTAATAGGCTCTAGAAGAAGAGCTCAATGTCAGAATGTGACAAAGCCAGAGATACTGTCCAATATATGTGAATTGCTATGCTTTTGTGTCCTACATCACCCTTACAGGATAAAGTATTACCTCTTGCTCTGCAGTTAGTAGAATTTTCTTTTCAGTGTGTCATGACAATTCTGATCATGGATCTCTCTTTGCTGCTTTCAGGTGCAATTTTCTTCTTAACAATGTGATTGAAAAAATTTTGCTACTGATACAGAGAAGAGAAAGATACTTAGTTGTTGGTGCTGTCCGTTTTGTTCGTACTATACTTTCCCGCCATGTAAGTTCATAAGTTGCCTGAAATGGTGACTAAAATTTGAATTTATTCTGAGTTCTTTGACATTATTTCTTGTTGCCCAAAGGGATCTAGTTGAAATTCATGAAATTCAACATATTGTTGGTTGTGAGATGGCTGAACCTTTTTAATTTATGAAGCACCAGGTTAAGATACAATACTGATACGATCTGGTGCCAATTCAGGATATAATGAAGTTTAAAATAACTCTATGGGCCCTATATCTGAAGGCGAGTTTTTAAGAAAATAATAATATATGCCGTATCCTGTATGCTTTTAAAGTTGCTGTGTCCCAATATGGGTCACGTCTCACATCCGTGCTTCCTAGGTGATTAGCCTATTGTTAGCTTGTTGCTTTGAGCTTTTACTGTCATTCTCTTTATTTTTTGTATTTTCTTTCTGATGCCATTGTTGTTTCTGGTAAATTTTCAATGGTTTCCTCCTTAGATACTATACAACTAACAGTTCAGAGTGCTAACCTGCAGGATGAGCATCTTATAAACTATTTTGTGCGGAACAATGTTCTCAAACCAATTATAGATGCCTTTGTTGCTAATGGCAACCGCTACAATCTGCTCCATTCTGCTGTTCTGGAACTTTTGGACTATATACGGAAGGTGCCTGTTCTTATTGGTATTCATTTCAATACTAATGCTGCAAGTATTTTGCACTGATATCATTGCATCGTGTAGGAGAATATGAAATCATTGTTGAAATATATAATTGATTCCTTCTGGGACAAGTTGGTGAAATTTGAGAATTTGGCATGCATTCACTCTCTCAGAGTGAAATATGAGCAGGTATTGTTATCTTAAATTATCCACTAGTCCTCGGGATAGGTGTGCCACATAGGTTTGAGCTTTACTTATATGCATGCTTGCAGTCTATGGATAATGGTGGCACAAAAGATGCTGCTAATGTGGTGGATCTGCGAAGAAGAACTGATGAGCGTGCTCTGGAGGAGGAGGAGGAACATTACTTTAATGAGGACAGGTACGCCTCTCTTCTCATAGTTATTGAAGGAGGTTTTATACAAGCAGGATAAAGTCTCATGGCTATTTTGTGATGCAGTGATGAGGAGGATGCAGCCTCTGCATCCATTCCACCTAATCAGAAAAGGGAACGACAACCTAGTTTATCTAATGGAGTTGCTACAAGCTATTCACAAACAAGGTAGACTGGTGTTTCTTTGACTTTTTGGTTTGGATTTTGGAAGTCAATATAATGTAAATGTAAATATCTAATATGTTCATCTTGATTTTCAGTCCAAGGTCCGGTGGACTGGTTGACTATGATGATGATGAGGATGATGAAGATTACAGGCCACCGCCAAAGAAGCAGAAAGAAGCTTCTGAAGATGACGGGGAAATGGAGTTTCTCCGGCTCAAAAGGAATCTGCCTTCAAAGGACAAGGAATCAGAACATGTGAAGAAGCAGAAGTCATTCAAGAATACAAAATCTAAAGATAGTGTTTTTGCTGCTTTGTGTTCAACCTTAAGCCAAGCTGTGCTACCTGGTAACAAAACTACAAACAACGTTCATACAGGTGGTGCACCAACGATGAACTCAAGTGAAGACAATCAGGGAGAGGGGGCAAATGTTTCTACAAGTAGCTCTGAAAATAATAGCAAGGAAGCAGCTGAAGATAACCATGTAGAAAAAGAAACCGCAGCCTCCAGAGGATTTTCTGATCGCTTGCATGGAACGTCAGATAACATACAATTGAGTGGAGAGGAACGTCCATTGGTTCCGCCAAAATCGTCGCCAGAGATGACCGTAAATGGATCATAAGCTTTTAGAATCACAAGCAGGAAAGCAGATCATTTGTTCCATTTGACGTATATTGCTGTTGACCGACTGCCAAAGCAATACCTTTGCCTTCAGGGGGTGATAAATTCTGATTATGAATTCCAATATTCCATCGAGGACATGTGGAGAGATATACTGTACAGGCCACTACGGCAGGAAGACATTAATACAGCTGCGTGCGAGGATCTGCTCTTATCCTTCAGTTTCCTATTTCAGGCTTTGAGCTTAGTAATTGTTGCTTTTGTATAACGTTTCCTCGGAGTAATAATCTTATGTTTCTCTCTCCTTTCCCACCCCCTTCCCCTTTCTTTCTGATTTTTATCCCCCGAGCTCCTTTACTTTGATAGCGCCTTGCAGAGGATCCAGGATGCGGGTAAGGGGTGATCATGTTATGATTTCCTTTGTCAGAGTTAGTTGAACTTCGTGATATAGGGCACCAAATATATGCCCAACACAGGTTTTCCTATTTTTTTTTTCATTTTTGTCATGGGGTTGTGGATGTGACGGTAGTAGGGATATGTGCAGCGAGTTTGTTGGGTCAATTTTTCAGTAGTGTTGTAGGGGTCATCATCCATTGTAAATGTGTATTCAACTGTTACCTATGCAATGGACTTCTCTTGATGAGTTGATTCTCTTCCGTTGGAACTCGATTTTCATGGGCTTGTGTTACCTAGGCTTTGCCTTAGTCGCGTGTTTTGGTTTAATATCAATATTTGTGGTGTGTTATATATGCTGTGTATTGAAACTCGGTGCTTGGGCTAAGGAGAGAACTACTTAACCGCGAACTGATCCCTCTACTTGATCTGGAATTCGGTGTAGAACAGCTCAGCTATGTGCCCTTCTCGAGAGATTAGGTGAGAATGTGAGTAAACATTTTATTTACGTCCTGCAAACGTGTTTTGCTAAGAATAATCTACAATAGACATGTTTTGTGGTATCGTTGTTGCCGTTGACTGCTCTGGCTGTGTTCGTTCCGCCGATGGATATGGAAGCTTTTGCGAAGGAATCCATTACCTACTCGAGATAAAACTCTATAAAAGCCCGAGTCAAGTGTCGCCTGATCAAATATATACTTTATATTCCCTCTACTGTGTTATTGAGTCTCTGATAGCATGTTCTTAAATAAAAGAACTATTTCAATTAAAGTTGAAGTAGTATTTCTCCTAGCGAAGTAGCATTGCAATACTAACACCAATAATAATAATAATGACGATAATAATTTGTTAACCCCCTTCTGCAGTTTTACTTTCCTCATTTGCATTGCACATATATTACGTGATTCACGTCTAAATTTGAGCCGGCATGGATATTTTAAATATCCTGTAAAATTAATAGACCGAGGAGATTCATGCCAATACTTGTGATAAGCAACGGCATTTAAACAGAACCATAAAAATGACTAAATTAACAAAGTCCTAATACTCTCATGACAATAGAAACTGGAGCTTACACAACTTGCAAAAATCAACTATGTAAACATCTCCCAACACATGGCATCTCCATAGTTTAGTCTAATGCAAAAAGCTTAAATCAACTTCAGAGTACGTTCAGAACAAAAAACTAGTCGCAGAAAAGAAACACAAGCCAGGGCCATCTATAGCAAAAACCTTATTGTACATTAACATATCATAATAAAGGACGGTATCTGCTTAAACTCTTGTTGATTGCATATGAATGTAGAGATGGAAACATCCTCAGATCGTGACTTGCACTCACTAAATCGTTTGTTGCTCCACACAATCTTCACTCACATTCAGCGTCTTCGATTGTGCTGCTTTTTCCGTCGACGACTCCTGTCATCACTATCAGAGTCTGATTCTGAATCTGAATCAGATGATTCTGAAGACGTACTATACCTCCTGCGCCTTCCGCCCTTCTTCTGCTTCTTCTTCCTCCTTCGCCTTCTTTCTTCCTCTGAATCAGATGAGGAACTGTACCCTGAACTACTTCCGGAAGACTCTGATCCTGTAACCGATGAAGATTCGCTGCCACTATCAGTCTCAAATACTGAATCCTCGCTATCACTGCCCGAATCAGAGTCAGATTGATATTTCCTTTTGGTTTTCTTAGAACTCACTTTGGCCTTCTCATCCTTAGTAGCATCGGGATTATTATCATCCATATCCAAGCTCACAGAAATATTCAGCCTCAACTTGGGATTCTTAAGTTGCTGTGTCCTGGATGGCCTCGACATGTAAACCCGCTCGTTCTTACATTCGTAGGTCCAGTGACCACTTTGGAAGCACTTCTGGCACTGCGCTGATCCGCCAATGGCAGACATTGTAGGCTTAAGGTCTTTCCTTTCACCCAATCTAACAGCTTTCTCAGTACTCATCAAATACATCTGCCTTTTGGCTTCCCTCTTCTCCTGCCATCTGCTAGGCCCTTCTTCCTTCTGACCATAAGCATTCACATTCCGGGCAGCTGCAGCGGCGGCCCTTTCAGCTTGGGCACGACTAAGCCCTTTTGCGGCACTCAATGCCGCAGCTTTGATTCTATCAGCTGCGGCCTGAGATTTCTCATCCTTCTTGCTCGACATGTTCTACGTATAGAATTATCTTCTACAAAATGGTTCCAGAGAAAACTAATTGCAATCTATTGAAAGCCAAAACCTGCGATAAAGAGAAGCAAAATCATTTAAAAATTTAGATTAAACAATCTACCAAAAACACATCATTGCAAATCCGAACAGACTCGAATAATAATGAATTTAGCTGTACACTGTTAGGGTTCGGTTACCCTTAAAAGAACAGAAAATCGAGGGGGACAAAAAGGTACGAAACGACATGCAAGAATTTTAGAGACTACAAACTAAAGGGTAAAAATTAAGAGAAGCGAAACTAAAATAAACACAGAGGATCTGGAAAATGAGAAAATTTTAGCGCTAACCTTGGCAGTCTTGAAGGTGGATAATTGATTCGAATTTCGAAGTAGATGGGAATGGTACGGCTGCGATCTCTTCAACCAGAGCTGCTCGTATTTGGATTTTGGAGGCGAAAGGAAATTAGGGTTCACACGCTTATCAGATCAGATCGAATATAAAACATGAACAAAATTTGAGCTGTTGAGCAGCATAACGGGGCTTATTTATAGTTAAGATAAAGTACTATTTTAAACAGGATTAATGTGATTTTACGGTTAAAATTAATACTAATAGTTAACGAAATAAATAATATAAATATTAATAATGTTATTAGTTAGGTTAAAAAAATATAACTAAAATTTTTTTGTAATATCTTTTTTTTTATTTTTTTAACTGTATAAAACTCTAAATCCTAACAATCAATTATTAATGTTTAAAAATTAAAGAAAACATTTTGTATTAGTGATCGATGATTCATTGATTTTGTTTACGTACTAAAATCGCATATTATTTGTTCATTATGCGAATTGTTTGTATCAAATTTAACGATAAGACAATATTAAACTCACTTAAAACTTTTTTAAAATTAAAATAAGAAATTTAAAAATTTTTAAGACCAAAATAAAATGTTTAAAATATTAAAGATCAAATTAAAATTTAGTTCAAATATTAAAGATCAAAATAATTTATTTTTATATGTATTTTTAAAATTTTGGGTAACAAATGAATAATTATGTTAAATAATCAAATAAATATATTTTTTTTGTAGACTTGTGTTTCTTAAAAAGAATGAGAATAATTGTTATATGAAATTATAACACTATTTTATTGTAGTATGACTATTTTTTAAGATAAAAAAATGTGCAGTTGAAATTTTAAATTACCATATTTTTGCAAAATATGTTATCAACACATAACAGAGTGTCAATGAGTTATAGTTTGGCATGGTCTCCCTCTAGGGATGTCAATGGGGCGGGGCGGGGGCGGGGGATGCCTCCCTGCTTCCCGTTTTCGCCCCCAGAATTAATCCCCATCCCCGCTCCGATCCCCGCCATGGGGAGATAATTGTCCCCATCCCCATTTCCCGCATTCCTCATATTCCCCGCGGGGCCCAATTCCCCATCCCCTTATATTTAATATTCATATGAAAATTATAGTAAAAAATATTAAAAAATAAAAAATAAACTACAAAATACTATTACAAACACACAAACATATCTTATCCAAGATTATAAGTCCAAAAATATAACATAGTAAATTATAATCCATAAAATAAAATCTTAAAATACAACTTTTATTCTAAAAAAAAGCAAGAAGATATAGTCTTTAACATCAAGCATTCTTTGATGATCAGCATATTCAGCAAGAGAAATCATAATTGCTTTAGATACATAGAAGGAGAGAAAATCAAGCAACTATTTCAAAATCAAACCGTAACTATTTCAAAATTATAAACCTATATGTCTAATTGCTTTAGATACATAGAAAGAGAGAAAATCAAAATTATACAACACAGTGAGTAGGGAAGACTGAAAAATAGGGTTAGAATTTTTTAATTGGTGAAATTACTAAAAGACCCACCTATGTTAGAAATAAAGTAAGGAAATTTAAAATATTCGGGGAATTATTGGGGATGGGGCGGGGATCCCCGCTCGGGTCCCCGCGTCTGTCTCGGGGGAATTTTGCTCCCTATCCCCATCCCACGGAGAAAATTCCCCACCAACGGGGCCCCATTCGAGGCGATCCCCGCGGGGATCCCCGCCTCCTGGAGATTTTTAACACCCCTATCTCCCTCTCTCCATATTCATCCAAAAAAATCCAAAAAAAATTAAGAATTCGAATTTTCTCATCCTTAGTAAAAATAAAAGAACACAATCAATTACTAATATATAATTTATATATAAATACATATATAATTTAATTTATTTTTAATATATATTTATATTTTAATATATATTTTGTACTAATAACTAATTTTTACGATTAATTTTAATGTCCACGTTACAAATCAAATTTAAGATAAACAAAATCACTGTAAAAGAAAACAATAATTAAATTAATTATTATATATTTATATATAAACATATATTGATTAATTTATTTTTAATATTTTATATTTTAAAAATGAGAGAATTTAAGAAAAAATTACCACTAAGCTAGTTTAAGGCGTAATTTTTTATGTCATAAATTTATTTATTGTTTAATTTATTTATTTATATATAAGACCCAATAAGGATAAAATCCACCCAATAAATATATTTTATTTATTGTTTTTATATTTTAAACATATATTGTTTAATTTATTTATTTTTAATATTTTGCCGAAAGCTTTGCTTCATATTTAAGCAGTAAACAGTTATATCTATATTGCGTTTGAGTGACCTCTGAGTTATATTGATACACAATGATTAACAATCTCTTAACAGAATATTTTAGGAACTGTTCATGTAATTACTGCTAAAACTAGTGTCACGTTTAATTCAGATGCTCCTTGTAAGGGAAGAAGCTTGTTAATTCGAAAGGCCTTTAACAGGGAGGCCATGTCCAACACTACAAATTCGAGTTAAGACGGAAAAACTTGCCAAGTAGTTCAAAAACATGTCCTAACTAGTAACTAGAACAATCCATAAATCCACCAAGACAACACAAGAGGGTTTTCAATTATCAATTTCAAAAGTAGAATCATTAAGAGGGTGGTCATCACTAATATTCTGTCTAGAATATTCCGGTAAGAAGATTTGCTGCGGTCGAGATTGCAGCTCCAGTAATAGCACATTGCACAATCTGTTCATGAGATGTGTCTTCTGATGTCAGTGCAAGTGTTGCCCCCGTTACTGCTCCTGCAATTACACTGTTTTTCTGCATCATACAGAAATCAAATGGTCATGTCAACTTTGTAGCAACCAACATAACATCTACCACTATAAGCAGCTAAAGAAAATAATAGTTACTACTAACCAGAAGTTTGATCCTTAATACTTGATACCCAAATATTTTTAATTAGTCAGAATGCTATTAGGCTAGTAAGCATGTTACATGTATTAGTTATCTGGAAATGAACATCTAAACTATTGGAAACTCCGCCAGAGATCTCTTACCAGTGTAATATCACTACAAAATAGATAAAAATAAATAGACCAAATAATAAAAAAAAAAGTGTTGGGGTATTCATTACCCAATCATGAGCTCCACGAGCTTCCTTCAGCCCATATGTGAGACCAGAGTATATCCCAGCAGCCAGTCCTGCATTTTAGAAAAACAAAAAATTCTCTTTACAAGAGTGGAAGTAGGTAAACACAACACACCTAAACGTTTGGTTCCAAACATACTGGCTGTCAAACGGGCTAACCCAACCCATTTAGGTCCGACCTGTTGAGCCCGCGGGTTAAATAGGTTGGACCATTTAAACTCGCATCATTTGCGGGCCATATTTTGTTAGCCCGGATCATTTATGGTCAGTTCGAAGGGTTAAACGGGCCAGTCCGTTTATGTTTTTATTTTATTTTTTGAAAAATATTTTGACAAAAAATATCAGTTTGACCTAAAAAATAACAATATTTTTTAGTTGATAAGTCGAATTTCCGGATCGAATTGGGAGAAATATCGGCTAAAAATGCTGTCTTTTTTGAAAAAAATGAAAAAAAAAATGTAAAAAAAATTAACGGGCCACCCATTTAGCCCGCGGACTAGCCCATTTAACCTGTCATTTTTCGGGTTAATCGGACTCGACCCGTTTAGCTTGAAAATTGAACAGACTTAATTTTAAAGACAAAACCCGTCCATATTTAAATGAGTAAACGGGCTGACCCGATGAGTTTGGTCCATTTTGACAACTCTTTATATAGTTGTAATAATCAATGGAAAAGTCTAGGGGACCAGCAGTTTTATTGAATTTTGGCCAGCATGTAACCAGCAGAAGAATGTGAGCCATTGGATAAAATCTCACACCAATCTCACACCATCAAATCATCATTGATGACTAGTTGATGACTAACAATCACAAAAATTACTGGCCCGCTAGCATTGCTCATAATCAATTTTGCCTGAATACAAAGGCAAAAAGAAACAGTAGTAATTGGATAATTGGAAAATTCACATATGATAAAAGCATATTGACATGTATCATTACCCCATTGCAAGGACTCTTTCCCCGTATTCTTCACCTGAGCAAGAAAAAAATAAAGCCGTCAAGGGAAAAGAACTCTAGGATATGAAAGGCTAGTTCACTAATCTCTTATGGAATGTACAAAGGGAATGTACCAGAAATACATATACAGCATTCGAAGTTTTTATGAACTCACCATGGCCTCAAGGGATTTGCTGCTGGTCTCTCCTGCATGCACAAAAGCAAATGGGAAACAAATATTACCATTTTTTCCAACTAATAACAGATTCACTCCCAACCCAATCACCATAAATGGCCACAATTTCTCCTTTTCTTTTACTATGTTTCAAAATTATTCATACGGGCATGTTTGATGTACCTCTGAGACCGGGCAAGCGATGTTTCTTGGCGCCAGAAACTTCGGGAGGCATGCCACCGGTATTATCAAGCCCTGAACCTATACATATCATTTCATGAAATCAGAAACTGAGAGAAGGAAATGAAAGCAGCAATTGGCATTCAAATAATAATAAGGAAAATAGGAAGGGAACATGGTATTACTTTCAATAGCAGTGAAATAAGCCTCACGGGACACGGCTTGAACCGCTCCTATCTGCAACAAATGAAGAATAATGATGAGAACGAGAATGAGAGAGAGAGAAAGAGAGATCAAGTTAATTAGTTGTTAGAAAGAGAACGCACTCCAGCAGCTTTGACGAAACTTTCAGCAATACGGTTGAGGAGAGGGTGACCGAAGTCGAAGAGCCCCCCTTGGTTGAAGCTGCTAAGCTCATCAAGCAGTGAACGGGTCTCCAAATTGCTGCTTTTAGAATTCATCTTCCACTTGCACTTACAACACCCAACTGATAAGATAGGTAACAAGGAGAAGAAGAAGAAGAAGAGAGGAGGTGACTGGTAAGATCAGTGGGAGGTATGAAGAAGAAGTAGTAATGGAAATGGAGAACACGTGTTTGTATGATCCACACGTGGATGCCCCTAAAAGTGCCAGAGTCCGCAATAGCTGGCAACTTATTTGCAAAAGAGTAACACCTGTCCTCTCACACACTGACATTTTCTCCTCATATATTCAATTAAGCGCAGCTTAATTAAAAAAAAAAACAAAATAGTATATAAATTCCTTTCGTAATTTCACTTTCTTGCATGTAGATACATATTATATTTGTGATTTAATTATATTTACGCAAATACACTTTATATTTGGTGGGTCCATGGGCTGTTGAGGTGTCGAGTGAAAATGAAACTAAAATGATAAGCAACTTTTCTAGTTTAGTATGCATAATGATAATGATGGGTTCGTTTGTTCTGTGCCTATCGTTTTGTTCCTGTAGAAAATGGTAGAAAGAACTACATAACATTTATTTCGTTCTACCTAGTTATTTTGGCCAAAATTGACTAGAGTATTTTAAAGACTATGCATTTGTTTAGCCCAAAGTTAAACCTGGCGAAATTTATCTACGATTAGCAAGTGGGAGTTTGCAGGAGAAGAAGGTCTTAAGATGACTGTGTACAAGTTCTGCCCTGAATGGTAGATCATTTTTCTCTCTTGTTTGAAGAGAATTTGGTTCTTTCCCTCCCTACTCACTTTCATTTTCGATTATAGGGAACTTTTTAATAATCAATGCCGTGGTTAATAAGCTTTGAGATGATAAGCTTCAATAGCATAAATATCCACCAACTAATAACGTAAAGTATGTAGTTTCAGTTTGTGTATAATTGTTTCCTATCAAGTTTGAACCAACACAATTAACTCAGTTAGCATAAAGTAGTAGAATGCAAAATACCAGCCAAAACATAAGAGCGATGGAGAAATATAACAAGGAAACTAAGTTCCACTGGTTTTATTGATTCAACCATTTTCATTTTATTTATGTGTATCCATATCTGCAGCAACAATATTCTTTATCCTAAGGAAGACAGGGAGCATAAAATTCTCTTCTTCGCTTGCCGCACCTGTGATCATCAGGTTCTTCTCTTTTCTTACTCTATATCTGAAATAAAATTTTACAAAACCATATTTAAAGATAGTCATTCTCCTAAATCACCGGTTCTTTTAGAAGTAGCCTTTCAGCATTACCATCGGGATAGTATTGGATGACCTTATTGAATTCTTGTTTTCTACATGGCCAATTTGTGACCCTTGTTTTTTGTTATTCAGATTCAGACCCAGTTGCTTTATTTGGATGAAAAATACAGGGAACTAACCTTTAGTTAGCTTAAGTGTTTATAATTTAGGGTCTAGAATTTAAGATAATTTAAAAAAAAAATGGTTAATGATAGCTGAAAAAAGTTGGTCATCTAGCATTACCCTATTTGAATATGTCTGTTGGAACTGTTATAATATAACTAACAGTTATTTCTTTTGTTCAGGAGGTTGCTGACAATAACTGTGTGTATAGAAATGAGATATATCATTCGGCTGAGGAGCGAACTCAAGTGTTGGAAGATGTAGCTTCAGATCCAACTCTTCCTCGTACCAAGTCTGTTCGTTGCGCTCAATGCAATCATGGAGAAGCTCTCTTCTTCCAGGTTAACTCATTAGGCCCACTTTGGATAAACAAGTTAATTAAGTCACTTTTAAAAAATAGTTTAAACAATAAATGATTATATTAAAAATAACTTATAAATAAGTTATTTTGTGTTTAGGTTTTTAGTTCTAAAAGTATTTATTTTATAGAAATGTGATAAAATAGTAGCATTATGAGAGAAGTAATTTTTTTAAATTTTTCTATAAACTCCTAAATAGTTTTTTAGAAAACTGTAATCTGGTTTTGAAAATTACACCAAATATTAATACTACTACTTTTCATAAATCAGAAGCTAAAAAAAGTTATTTTTAAAGCTTTTCAACCGGACTCTTAGTTGTACCACCTATATTGAATTGACTATGGCATGGTTGAATGAACCATATTTATGCTGGTTAGTAGAATAAAATCTTGTGGTATATTATAGTTAGCAGTTAGGTGGGTAAGATGTTAAGTATTTGATTCGCATGCAATATGCAGGCAACTATTAGAAGGGAAGAAGGTATGACACTTTCTTATGTTTGCTGCAACCCAAACTGTGGCTACCGATGGCGAGATCAAGATTCATAACCTTCACTCTAATCCATCTTCTCATAAAAGATATCAAATCCTTTCATCCTGGATAGCAGCATAGGGAATTAGTATATGGAGTGATATAGAATTAGATATGTAACACGACCAAAATGATGAGATGAAAGCATAATATTGTTATTATATATATTATAACGTACATACATAGGATATTACAGGGAACATGTTAAATATAAAACAGAATCAACCTCTCTTTTATTGGAAATTAAAGATATAATCTTAGTCCCGATCAGTTGCGACGCTTAACAGAAGTGTAGGTGGTGGAGGAATCAAAGCCACCGAAGATGATGGAGCCATTACCATTTCCCTCAGCATGGCCAGTGTTGTTTATAAGACCTTTCAAGTTTTGTGTCTCTGTTTTGTTCAACGAGTTTCGTGGTTTGGTGCTCTTCCTTGATGAAGCAACACCACCACCTTGGTTGTGTAGCGGCCTTGGCTCAAGGTCAGATTCGTCCTCATCGTCAATGAGGCCAAACAACCGGAAAAGAGAATCTGCCATTGATATTTGGGTATATGGAGCTTTTTTTTTTGTTTTTTGGCTTAGGCTAGAGAGTTTAGGAAATATAGTATGGCTTTATATCCTGGGCAAGGAATATGTGGTAGCAGCTTGAACACTAAGCTAAGCAAATACAGTACTAAGTTTCTCCTACCATATATGGGTGTGGTATAAGATTCATATATTCTAATATTCAAATTATTTTCCATTGAATAAATTTATACCCGGTAAAAATATTTCAAGAAGTAAGCATGTTAGATATTTTATGAAACTGAATTTAATTATTTGTATATAATCAGAAATTGTGTCTTTAATAACTGCGATTTCGTTTAATTTTTGGTGAGTTTAAAAACAAAATTACATCTTTTGTTAGTTAATTTATCAGATTTATTAATGAATAAAATGACTGAACTGTATAACTACTAATCATGCATATGAATTTGATCCTTCAACTTCAAACGTTAAGAATATGGTTGAGTGAAGCAAGTCAGAATTTCCAAATCAAAGGTTTAAACTCCCTACTCATGTCTTTGAGCTCGTAGACTTTCCTTCCCTTGAATTAAATTGGCCAGGTCGTGATTCTTTCTCTTTTTTCCTCGTGTTATGTTTTATTTCAGTGTAAATACTGTCTAATATTTTGGTCCGTCATGTCAAACTTTGCAATTTCAAATCCCCGATACTCACATTTAATATATGACATGAATTTGATTTCACCAACTAAGTTGGGTTGGTTTAATAGTTGGCTCACTAATTTGCTTAAACAAGTGTGAGGTTAGAATCCCGTCTTGTGCATGCATCAATTTATTAGTCAACGACAAACCCTTAAACGGAGTTTCGATCTCCGATCCGCGACGGGTTAGCCTTTAGTCTGCTAGATTAAGAGATACCGTCGGAAACCAAATGAATTTGATTTCACCTAACTAGCTTGCGAGATGCTGCTGTTAAAGACTTAAAGTTCCATATTGGACAGTAACATGAATCTTATTATATTATTATGAGTACGATACATGCATGAGTTTAGTACGATATTATTATTATACATAATCTTGTTTGCATATTATCAAAGGATTAATTAGATCATGGCTTCCGCTGGGCTTCAAGGATTGCTAGTCAAGGTGCCAAAGTTGATGACACCATTAGCGTTGCCCTTCACAAATCCGGTCTGATTTGTTAGACCTTTTATATTTTGAGACCTTGTTTTGCAGCAGTTTTTCCTCTCCTGCTCTTCACATGGAGTAGGAGTAGTGGTGGCGGCAACGGCGGCGGTAGTGGTGTTCCTGTTAGGCCTAGAAGCAGCTTGTGTTGGTCTTCGAGCATCACTCGTGCCAAGAGCAATATTGCAGATTCCGGACGCAATCCCTGCCATTATTGAAATATGATGTTGGTATAATCTGCTTCTTCAATTAGGTTTAGATTAGTTTGGTGTGGCTGAGGAGGAATAAGCGTTCTTTTTATAGCTGCAGCTTGAAGGGAATTTGAATGAGCATGAAATGTAAATACAGTTTTTAATTTGCTTTGGTTATTTGTCCTTCTCTATCTTGTCCAAAATCGTATAAGATGCTCCAATAATAATCAAGTGGCGCCTATACTCTGTACTCATATATGGACGAATAATAAAAGAAGAAGATTATTATTCATTCCTCATCTTCACCTTATCTTGGGTGTACATCAAAATCAGTCATTAAGATAAAATATATATTAAAATATAAATACACATTGAAAATAAATTAAACTACGTATATATAATTATACACAAATATATTAGTGATTGATTTTAATAGCTGATTTTGGTGTACGAATATTATTTTTATTCCTCATCTAAAGCTGTATTGATAAGGGAATCAATGCAAAGGAGACAGAGTCCTAACTTTGATTCATATTCCTTTTATATCGAATGTTATATAGAATGGATCATTTCTGATAGAGTAGTTAACCCTTTTGTTTCTTTCTCTCTTCGTAAGATTATTTCAAGGTCACTTAAAATTTTTAAGTATTTGATTCATTAATGGTGCATTATTATTAAGAGTATCGGTTTATTTTTTATCCTTGAAAAAAAAAAGCATTGCACGGGAACAAGAAAATTATACATTTGGCAAAAATCATGTCATGCAATTAATAGAGGGAAGAAATTATACTACCATTTTTCGAAGGCTAGCTTTTAAGTTTCAACACCTCACTCACAAACACACATGGACATAGGCCCCCACTTACTGCTATAGCTAGCATAATATATAAGTATCATACGAAAAAATGTTTCTGGATAAAAAAAATTGTTAGATGATAAATATCTTTTTCTTTATATTTATCTTGTACAATACTAATATTAATATTAGTCAACTTTTTTTTCTTTTGTACTAAGAGTGTTAGCCTTCTAGTATTTTCTTTTTTGATGTATATTTTCTTTTTTCTTTTTTTTGTCTAAGTTAACAAGGGATTAAGCAGGTTTAGAGTGTATTAGAACATGATTTTACTTGAGTGTGTCAATGTATTTATAGATTATAATTTAATAAGTTGGATAGGTGGTAAAGGCCAACCTTTGGATTGGACATTTTTTAGCCTACTGGACCTGTGTCATAATATTTGGGCCAGGACATAAACAATATTTATGATGGATCCGAGTTTAAAATTGCAGATATAGTCAGAGTCTTGCAGGTACCTCCTATGTTGCTCATTAAATTTACCCGGTTGATTATTCTTTGTGTGTTTATTTGGAGCTTGAAACCAATGAATCTTCTTGTAATGTATATTAGCTAATGTATTATTTCTTCTTTTAACTAAAGAAGAAGTCACGTACAACAACGAGAGAGTTTATTCTAACATGTATTTAGTATTTACTCATTCATCATATAATACATGACTTTATGATTAATTCTCCGTTTGAGTGGCTTACACATGCAAGTCGCCAAAGTTGATGGCTCCGTTAGCATTGCCTTCAATGCGACCTGTTTGGTTACTGAGTCCTTTTATGCTCTGGCGAGTGTAACATTCTCCAGACATGCGATAATTTCTTCCGGGAACCGGCCTCGGACATGATTGTGGTGGTGGCGGCGGCGATGACGGAGGAGCACTTTGAGTTTCACCATCATCTATGCTATTTAGCACACCTACCAGGCCCTTGAGTGCATTAATCTTTTGTTGCAAGTCAGCCATATATGGATACTATGTTGCTAATGAATGCGTTATGACTTATGAGAAGAGATTGGATCTCCTTATATATATAGATGAATGGGAGGAAATTAAATATTTCTGCCCATTAATGAAATGTAAACTAATAGCAAAGAATGACCATTGTGGCTGGAATAGAATAATCTATATATCAAATAAAGTGCACTCTCGGTGGAGTATCATGTTCCATTTTAATTTGATGCTTTATACTTATTCTTTCATAATCAAAATTTGTTAAGACGAAAGCATCTTATCGTGATAATTCCACAAATGCCATTAAATAGCTATCTGTTAAAAACTTGGATTTTTTAATTTTCTTATTCTCATAAATTTATTGGCATTTCTTTACTCTGCATCCATCTGGCTAAGATTTTAAGCATTCAAAGCGATAGTGCACTTATTATTAATAAAACTAAAACTTTGGACCGTAGTGAGTAGTAGTGAAGATAAACCAGACTCTATTGACAACAATAGTTCCTTCTTGTGATTCAGCACAAGAAACAGATTGAGAATGTTCAACTTTCTTCGAAGAAGAATACAATATGGAAAAATAAAAACATGTGGCTGCTGGGATTCGAGCCCAGGTCTCCACGGCCACAACGTGGAATTCTTACCACTAAACTACAGCCACTTTGTTGTTCAAGTTGCTTAAACAATAAAATACTAAACAAGCGTTAAACCGTTGAGCCGTTTACGTACAATCTACTAACTATTAACAAAACATAATTAGACTAAAGCATGTGGATGACTATAATTGAAAGCCTGATTTTCTTAAGAATTTGCTATGCAGTAGCTTTCCTTAAACAAACTTTCTCAGTATTATTATTCATTCCAGTAGCTTGTTTAAGCTTACACCATTCTTTTATTTTTTATTTCCCTACGAAACACGTAACATTTCATACAATATATTAAACAATAAACAAGCACTTATAAAAGCTTTAAAAGCTTGTTGGAAGTTGGAACAAAATCAGTTCAGACACTTGCACAGCTCATGTTCCAAAACTCAACCTCATGCTCAAGAACACTTAGTAGAGCAACTTCAGCATTCTTCAGCTCATCGTCAGAAGCTTTCTGCAGGTGTAGATTGGCAATGTTCTGAAGAGATTGGCAATACTGACCAAAACCCTCATTTCCCCATCTTTCACAAGTCTCCTTCAATTCTTGTGGGGTTTGGGATCCTTCTCCAAGACAGTGAGCAAAGCTCTCTTGATACACTGCTTCAATGGCCCAAAATGCTGTAATAGCCACAGAATATTCCACCTCTGGCCTCGTCAAACTATCCAGCAACCTGTCACAGCATCCATGTCATAAGACTTAGCTATGTTAAGTTAATGTGATTAGCTATGTTAAGTTAATGTGACAAAACATCATTAAATGATTTTCATCAATATTAAGTTCCATAAAAATATATCTGTGTTAGAAAAAATCCAAATACAAACTTGGTCTTAGAAAGACTGAGTCCTATAGGAATACTGTGCTCTTTCAAATTACATATTTTGCTACTATTTAAATTCATGTTTTAAGTCCTTTATGATATTACCAAATGTATATCTTTGGACCTTTAATCCCAATCCAAAACCATACCTTCCATAAAATTTTTGTCCACCACTTATTGTGTTTCCACTTTCCATATAATAGTACAAATGGACTATGATGATATATGATTAATATACTTACCCACAGTAGTTTTTGTTTGGCTTTTGAGGGACAACATTAGAAAGTGAAATGCCCCACTTGTTGGCTTCGTTCTTAAACCATGATATCTCATCCTTGAGAGCAGCCACACCCCCCAATATCACTTCCATGTCAGTGTTGTCATCTGATTCCTTATAAGCTTTTATCAGAACACTTGCAGCAAAAGGAACAAAAGCTCTTACGAACAAGTAGTCCTGTGCCTGCATAATGTGTACTATTATGTATATTATATTTATATATAAAATAAAAATAGCAACCGGTAAATTGAAGGCTCAATTACCCGAGCCATGTAACTAATAACTACTACTACATTGAAATCGTGACCATATAATAATCAATCATGCTCATCATGCTATCAGCCACCAAAAATCAGCTACGCTTATAGAAAAATATAATAATAATTGCTTGATCATTGAACATGAACAGAAAGAGTCAAATAAAATACCAATCAGGGAAAGGAAGCTAAAATCAGAACCTTGCAAAAGGAAATAAATAATAATAATATCTTACGAGCCATGTTTTGAAGGCAGCAATGTCGACGGTGCCATCACGAATACTAAGAATGAAAGGGTGTCTAGTCGCTCCAGTGTAAAGAAGACGGTGCTTCCTCAACCAAGCCTCGGTCATGCCGATTTTCTTCTCTTCGGCTTTTAACTTTTCTTCCATCTTCTCGTTTCTTCTGTATGTTTCTCTCACCTCACATGTAATCGGTTGTGCACTTTTTCATCTTTGACTTTGTAACTAGCAAGATTAGCATAGTAAAGCATATATATAGAGTGAGTAGTAGGAATTTTCCAGTGACCAGTGGGGAATTCGGAGAGGCAGTGGCAGACACAAAAACTATGGGCCTCAACTTAACCAATCGTGGCATTAATATTGGGCTTTCACACCCTAAAGCCCAATTAGAATTAGAGAAGATGAGTGGAAAAATAAGGTGTAGTGAGATCCGAAGGAAGAGCTACTTCGTTCCAATAGAAGCGAGACACGTAAGAAAAGAAGCGCATCGTGACGTGTCCATCGAGGAGCGAATTCCCTCGGTGAATATAATTAGGTCCCCGCGATAATTTCCATTTCTAATCCTTAATCTGATTATATCGTCTCTCTGCATTTCATAACACCAATCATTTCCCCAACCTCTGAGCTATGATCTCTGTTTAAGTATCTGTCAACCACGCAACTCTAACTAACCAGAGAGAGAGAGAGAGAGAGAAGCCGCGTCAACGGTGTCGGTGACTGTGTGGTTGGTGGTTTTTGGTTACATCAATCTCAACGAGAGAGAGAGAGAGAGAGAGAGAGAGAGAGAGAGAGAGAGAGATCGCATCGGAAATGGCGGACAAGTACAACCTCAAGAACCCTGCTGTCAAGCGCATTCTCCAGGAGGTCAAGGAGATGCAATCCAACCCTTCTGATGATTTCATGAGCCTCCCGCTTGAGGTTTCTTTCTCTTAATTTAGTTTTAGGTTTTATCTCTTGCTTTATTCTTGAATTCCAGTTAATCACATGGCTATCGGATAATTATTGATACATGAAAGGGAGATTCAACGGTGAGATCTCGATATTATCGGTAGCAATTCAATTTTGTCATGTTCTATCCCCAATAAAAAATTGGTTGCCGTAATTGCTAATAATATTATCAGGTGATTCAATAGATTGATTTAGCTTGTTGATGTTTGCGAGTTGTGAATTAAAAAGGTAATTAGAAAAAAGAATTCCATTCTTGAGTGAATTCATTCCAAACATACTCTTAGAACGTCTAAATAATTTAGCTCATCGCTCTCAAGCTATGGTGTAAATTCATGCACACCAGATTAGGGAAACCTCTATCGCTATGAATATTTTCTTATATTGTGTTCTCTATGGTTTCTGATTGTTTGCTCACTCACCTATTTTTTTTTTTTCCCGCATAGTTTGCATCTTTACATACTTATTTGGAACTTGGCATCTGCTAATTAATTCTTATTGTTTTGTTTTTGGGATCTTATATGTTTTTCCTGAACAACTTTATTATGTTTATTTTCAGGAAAATATATTTGAATGGCAATTTGCCATTAGGGGGCCTCGTGATACTGAATTTGAGGGTGGTATTTATCATGGGCGGATTCAGTTGCCAGCAGAATATCCATTCAAACCTCCTTCATTTATGCTTTTGACAGTAAGATCTTACTTAACCCTCTAGATCGAGTAGAATTTTATTTTATTTTTCATGTTGATCAGCGTATCTTGAACTTAAAAGCTCAATTCCAACATGCTTATAAATAAGTTTCACTGTTTTCCTTTTCAGCCTAATGGTCGTTTTGAGACCCAAACCAAGATTTGCTTGAGCATCTCTAATCATCACCCTGAGCATTGGCAACCATCATGGAGCGGTAAGTTCTCCTTTCCACTCTTGACTCACCTAAATGATGCTTGACATCTCATATAGTATCTCGGTTCGCCTCTTGTATTTGTTTAATATTTCTTGTAATTTTCACGTTGAATATATTGTCTTGTATTTACTCTGTTGCCATTAGTTCGTCTCTATTTTTAATTATCCAGCGCCAACTTATTGGGAAAATACTGAACAAACTAAGTGATTGTACTGAAGGAATATTTATCAGTTTAGAAGGTGATTGTAAGCATCATTTTCATTACTTGATTGTTTCCTCATTTGCAATTTTCATTACCTTAATGAACCATAACTATAACCATTAATGCTTCACACTTTGCCTTTAATAGGAAGCTTTGTATGTTGCTGATGTGAATTTCTTTTGGCAGTAAGGACTGCTCTAGTTGCACTGATTGCATTCATGCCAACCAACCCAAATGGTGCATTGGGCTCATTAGACTACAAGAAAGAAGAGAGGCGTACATTGGCAATTAAATCCCGTGATGCAGCTCCAAGGTTTGGGACTCCTGAGCGGCAAAAACTGATTGATGAGGTAGAACAATTCTTATTATTTTCTCCCTAGTACATTATTCTGTAATATACCATGCTGATTGCTGAGTGTACCCTGTTGTCTCAGATACATGAGTATATGCTAAGCAAGGCGCCCCCAGTTCCTGAACTTAGCCCCTCACAGACTTCCGAAGAACAAGAACAACCCAGAATTGAAGAGGCCAAGGCCGAGGTTGATGTGCAAAATCCTGAGTCTTTACCTGCTGGAGAGGAGATTGTAGATCAAGCAGCTGACGAAATTGTTGAAGAACAAGAACTTCCTCTCGATGCTAATCCTAATCCTGCAGGAACTGAAGCTTCAACAGAGATTCCATCGGCTATCTCTAGCACTCAGTCTCTCCAAAAGTCAAATACAATGATACAAAATCTGAAACCAGAGACGAGGGTCCAAAAGCCTGATGATCGCTTGTTCACACTGGCAGCTATTGGACTTACTATAGCAATTGTTGTCCTTTTGCTGAAGAAGTTCATCAAATCCACAGAATATGGTGCGGTTTTCATGAATGGTGGGTCGTAGATGTATACGTTGCTCATGTTTTCTCCAAGATAAAGATTATTAGCCCCACGTAGTTCATAGGGTATATCAAGCTCATTAAACTCGAGTTAAATTTTATAAACCAAGTCTTGTAATTATGCTAATATGAAATATATTGCATTTCTTGTATAATATGCGGTGTCAGATATTCCTCTCGGCCACTATATGATTGGCCTATGACTTTCATGAACTTTGTATTTACCCAGGATGATGACAATTATTAGGATAAACAATTTCATGGTTTACAGTTGAAAAATAGGCAAATAAAAAAAGCTTTGTTAGAGTGAGCACAAGTAAAATTGCAACACTAATCCAGAATCATGTACAAGTGCAAGTTTTGAGACAATTGCTCTTCACTTTCTTCCACCATGATCTTCGATTTGTGTTATACTCAGTTATTTGTTCATGAAGCCCCGCAAAATAGAACTTTTCCGCCACATATTCCACTCCCTCGCAAAGCCCCTTAAATAGATCACAAACATTTTTCTCCGTGCCCTTCTCACTCGCGACAATCCTTAGATGGCGAACGAGCTTCGCATCATTTTCATCGCTGATGATGTTTTTCATTAGGAACGCATAAGAAGTGAATGGCTGAACATCTTTCTGATGCTGCTCCAATGCTATCAGATTTGAGAACAGTATTTCCGTGAATTGATGAGTAATGAGTGGAGCAATTTCAAGAACACCATTGTGAAAATCTATATCCAACAAGCTCTTGGCTGTGAACCTCATCAACTTAATGCCATACTTCCGAAGCTTGGTGGCACAGATATACTTGAGATCCTCTACAGTCGGGAGTTTTTTCGACTGCGCCCTTGCATAGGTTGGTAGGTAACACTGTTGGAATAAGTCAAGCAAATGATTACCTTCTTGTCCAAACCTCATAGTAACACATTCCTTGTCTCCTGGGAGCATGTTTCTAAAGAAACGGATTGCAAGTTCCGGGAGGGTATGATTGCATTTCACTGGAATGGGTACAATCTCAAACAACCTTTGAAGAATGATCAATGGTATTTGGTTTTCTAATAAGATCAAGTCACAACGGATATCATATAGCAACCTTGGCGTGGCGAATATGGGGTCAGCAAGGCGTCTCACACTCTTTATAGCATATTTCAACAAAAGCTCAATGATGAAACAACCATCAAGTAACATAATCTCCACAAATTCATCACTTGTGAGGTTGAGTTCTTCTGCATAGAAATTCCGTGCTGTCTTCTCTGACTCTCTCAATGCCTTCAAACATTCATGCAAACTTGCTTCCATGTTCGGCTCGCGGCTGAGCAATGTGTAGAGGTAATGCCACTTATGATCTTGCATATCTTTGAGATTTTCGTTACCATGGTGAAGAGGTCCAATTGACACTTTAGTAGGGACGTACACCTTCTGGTTTGCTTGTAGAAGCTTCCTAGGGACTCTGAAGATGGATTTCAAAGATGTAATCGCTTCGAGTTTTTCCTTAATTGATGCCACAAGATCTTTGTTAACTTCTGACATAGTTATATCTGAAACATGGCCATGGTCCATGCTTTTCAAAAGCTCCTTGGATTTGTTAATGCTGGTTTCCATGAAGTTCTTCCTTCTCTTATGCATATCCATTGATGGACACAACTCACAAGCTAAAAGGAAAAGGAAAATTGTTAGCTGAAAAAAATTTCATCATAAGGTATTGATGATAGGAAATCAGGAGTTATGGCTGAACAAAATTCAATTTCAGTTGATATTTTATACATCAAGGTTTCCGATCAATCATATTTCAAATTTGTCAGTTACATGTTAAGAATAACAGATTTAGACGATGTTAATTTTCAAAATTGTATATAGTTACTATATATTATTACATGGAAAAATTCATGGTAGAAAACAGAAACCTAAGTAACAAAAATTGGGATATTCTGTTGGAGAAGATTAAGATTTTTTTTCTCTAACAGATTAAATAAATTTGAGAGAAAAAAAAAATAGTGCATAAACCTGGAGGTGGGGTCTAATTTCAATTATCTAAATTCTAAATTTCTGTTCTGCGAATCTGTTTGTTTCTTCCCTATATATCATGTGCTATACCGTTGCATTGGTTAATTTTATATCTTAGAAACCTCAAAGAATTTTTTTTCGCGAATCCACTGCAGCTGTTGTTAACTTGTTATATTATGTTAACCAAGTAAACTTTGGAATACTGGATAACTTGACAAGGATGATAAGGGAAAATAATACGATAAAACAATGAATTAATAGAAAAACATAATTCCAAGAACTGCATAGGCGAAGATTGATTACTTGACAAACAAATTTAGAATTGTTTACAGTAATAGATACGAGCGGTTTCCCTTTTTCATGAGATATATAAATTAACAGTTTTTTTGTCTTTAACATTTACAAAAAATTTAAAAATATTTATAAATTTTATTTTATTTTAATTTTATTTTTAAAATTTTTTATTTGTATTAAATTAAATATATTCTGACAATTAAATTTTTAGAAAAATTCATATTAACTCAATAATAATGTATGATAAGTTAATAATTATGTCTAATTTTATTTATAATGAAAGTTGTTCTTGTAAAATTATTATTAAATTATTTTTAATTTTTTTAAAAAAATTAACCATTAAAAATATATTTAATGTAATTTAAAAATTTTAAAATATAATTTATACAAAACTATTTTTAAAATTTTTAACAAATTTTAATAACAAAAAATATACTTTATCCAAATTAATAATTTCTTAATTGTTATGATTATTATATGGCATTTTAATTTGATCCTTTTCTTGATGATGATTGAGATGCTTCAAATAACTCTTCCACTTTCACGTGCCAACGAGAAGTTCTCAAATAGCCTTGTCCATAGGATCCTTTTTTTTGTAATTTTTGGGTTGTCCACAGCATTCCAAACCTTACCGGTCAAGGATTAATTTGTCGCAGATTTAAACTCTTTAAAAATTTATTATTGGCCAATAAGTTGCTATATGTATAAAGCAAAATTTAAACCTCCGAAACTTACTTAAGCAGATAAGTAAACTGACCACCTGACCACTCAACCAATCCAAGTTAAGAGGATCATTTTTATTAGCCGCAAAAATGCTCACTGATGAAAAACTTGAAAGGGCTTAATATGGCTCGTTTGGCCTGAGTAAGTGTTAACAAAAATGTTAGTACTTTCCTAAAGAAGATATTTATACATTTTTGAGTGAGTATTCAATCCGACTTTTGATAATCTTTTTAAAAGAATTACAAAATTTTTAAACAAAAAAATATTATTTTCGATTTTTGATCTTTATTTTTATAAGATTGATTAATTTCTGTGTTAATAATAAAAAAATATTTATAAAATAACTAATCAATTTCATAAAAAATATCAAATATAAAAAAAATATTTTTTTATTAAAATTTTTATTATTTTTTAAAATAATTATCAAGGTCAGAATTTTTTTTTAAATTTTTTGTTCACTTACATGTAAAGTGATTCTTTGTGGTGTAACTTGCGGGGCACTCTGAGTATGAAATTAACAATCAACGAAAAGCCAATAAAGAGATTAAAGTAATATTCAAAACTTTTTAAAGCAGAGATTATTGAACAGTTGAAAACATTACAGTTTCATTTACTAAAATAACTTTCCTATGCAAATCACAGTCCCTTTATTTACCTGTTCAGCAATAGTCAAAGTGCTGACCAAGACAGAAATGCACTTTAGGCACCTAGTAAAAGAAAAGAGTAAATAAATAAATAAAGGAATTGTTTGTCATATATTATGTAAAGTTTTATAAAGGAGTTTATCAAGCCTTACTGCATGAGGATTAAAATATCAATATAATACTTTGTTGAGTTATTATATTTAGTGTTAAATACAATATTTGTTTCAAATACGTATTTTCTGTGTTCAAGTAATTTAAAAATAAATAAATAAATAAAATAACTTAAGGTGAATTTAACAATTCTTGACCAATAAATAAATTTTAAAATAGTACATAGTGTTAATCATTAATATAAAGAATTATTTGAAATAATTTATATAATTACAAAATATTAAAAATTTTAAAGATTGATTTATATTTTAATATTAATAAAATTTTAAAATATTATTATAGTACTCTCTTAATATTTTCTCTCTCTCTCTCTCTCTATATATATATATATATATATATATATATAATTTATCTAAAAAAATTAATTTATATATCATGTGTAACAAAAATTTAAATGAATAGACTCGTATATTTTGTGTCGTGTTGTGACTTGTGACTGATTGTGTGTGTCTTAGCTCAATTCTTTTCGTACAAAAATTCCTGTTTAAAACACGACATTTTATTTCTAGTTAACAGCTGTCGCTATGTTATTCGTTATAAGTAGATAGGGAAATTGAAAAAGATACCTTGCATGTTAGCGAGATCAGTTCCATGTTAGTCGTCAGAGTAGTCATCAGCCGGGTGAAAATAGGATAGTAATAGACTCTAGCATAATGTACAAAGATGCCTTTATTTTAAAAATTTTGTGTTATTTAATTGTAAGCCAATTTTATAGTACTTTTTATTTGGTATTTAATTTTTGTTTAATTTATTTTTATAATAAATTTTAAATATTTAAATTTTTTAATTTTTATATTTTAAATTTTAAAATTAATTATTTTATTTTTTTTTAGTAATTGGACGATAATTTTTAGACAACGCAACCATCTCATTTCATAAAATGGGAAAAGGGACAGAACCAATGAGCCAACAACTTTATTATGACTCCTCGAGTTATGCCAGACCCGATAGAGAAGTAAAGTGCGATAAAAAAAAGACGAACGGAATTGGAATCTGATTTTGTTTCTTTCCTTGGTGCTATGAGCGACCTCCAATTTTAATTGTGATTTCAATGCTATAAATAGTTCAAAACGCTGCTTGTTCTCAAAAATTGAAAATTCTCAAATATACAAGACTAAGCCACTTCCACAGTTCCACGCATTTTCACTTCACTGACTTTGGAGCTTTGTCTTGAAAAGAACTCTCCAGAAACTTTAGGCGCTAGTAAGAGCTTCTTCCGAAGCCCTAGCGAGCAAGTAGAAAGATATTCGCGCTGAATCTGCGAGTTTCCGATGGCGTTTTGGTGGCCATTGCTTGTCTTAGCATTCGCGTACGGACTCTGCAGGTTCCTTTTCATGCTTATTCCTCCCAAGGTTCCTTCCATCGATGTTGAAGCTTCCGACGGTACTTCTCTCTCTCTCTCTCTCTCTCTCTCTGTTCGCTTTCTCGCTCGGAAATTTGTGGTAACGGTGAAAGTGTGATGTGAATTTTGATAATGACAGTGTTGGATGATGGAAACCAAGCGCAGGAGAATAGCTTCATATATGTGAGTGCTATTATAGCTTAAATCTTTCAAATCGCTGCATGCTTAGTTATACTCTGCTTCTGCTTTTGCTCGATAGGTAGGAATTTTGTTTTTCCTCTATTTCAAAATTGATATTTAGTATCATTTTAAAAATCGATTACGTATTGAGGTAAATATCGATCGATGCATTCAGGAACTACGTTTTCTTGTGAAGCAACGTGAGTTTTATGAGTTGCAAGTTTTGTGAAAGATGCTATGCATTAAATTATTGTTAGATTCACTCGCATCTTGTTGAATATTTTGATTCAGGTTCCTCCGAGAGGAACGTCACAGCAATCTGGAAAGATAGTTCAGTGCTATGAGCCTGCGACTATGAAATATTTAGGATATGTTCCTGCATTGACGCGTGATGAGGTCAGTGATGCATATAGTATTTGTATCTATTTCTCAAATATGAAAACAAGTAGCTATTAAGAAGCACATTTTATTTTTGAATGAACATATTCTGTTTCTATGCGAGTGAACCTGTATATGCTTGTTGTGCTGAATAAATCTGGCATGTCACAGCATGTAGGTAAACGTGTAAGTTATTAATTTATTATTCCCCCTCCCTTTTCTCTCCTGATACGGATACCTGTAATGATGAATTACGCATTTAACGGAAAGCCTAGTTGAGTCCAATGTCGTGAAGTTGACTATATTTATCCTTTTAATGATTTATAAATGGGTGCATATATATACCTGTCCTTATGTTAAAAGATGAATTAATTGTCTCCCTGGCATTCTACAAGGAGAGGACTATTCGTTCAATGAATCAATTTTTGCAATTTGCAGATCTTAGAATACCGATTCCAAGATTTTGAATAAATTCAGAAGTAAAGCCTTGCCATATTAACTAGAAGTAACTTGCATAATATGAATAGGTCAAGGATCGTGTGGCAAAAGTAAGAAAGGCTCAAAAAATGTGGGCAAAGACCAGCTTCAAGCAAAGACGCACGTTTTTGCGTATACTGTTGAAATATATAATCAAACATCAAACGCTCATATGCGAGTAAGGACTCTTTTTTGTCATGGTCATTAGAGGAGTTTCACATGTTAGTTTTTTGTCATGATTTTTTCTTTTACACACTGCTTGGAAATGTTAGTGGTACCGGCTGAACTTATAGTGTTGCATATTTTAGAATATTTGAAACTTGCACATTTTTAGTCATTACTGATTACCCTCTATTTTTGGTTATCCCATTGTCTATTTCATTTAGTTCAAGTAGACATGAATTGTTCTTACTGCATGAGAATTTTAACATATTCTAATTTGAGTGCTCTTATCAGAATATCTTCGCGTGATACTGGAAAGACCATGGTAGATGCCTCTTTAGGAGAAATTATGACAACTTGTGAAAAGATCAATTGGCTACTGTCAGAAGGCGAACAGTGGCTAAAGCCTGAATACCGGTAATTGCTTTAAAATAACAGAACTTAATTTACGACTTGCAATATCTACGGTCAAATTTCAGTTCATCTAAACTCATTTCCATGACCTTTCTCTTTTTGCTTTTCATGATCAAATTTTGTAGGTCTTCTGGAAGATCAATGCTTCACAAGAGAGCAAAAGTAGAATTCCACCCCCTTGGTGTTATTGGTGCCATCGTTTCATGGAATTATCCTTTCCACAATATTTTTAATCCAATGCTGACAGCTGTTTTTTCTGGAAATGGCATTGTGATTAAGGTACAAAATGTTATGCTATTAACCCATCTACAATCTTTCATGGCGAAGATGCATTGTGTTGCTGCTGATATTTTTACTTGAATGCAAATAAATATTCCCCGATAATAAGAGATGTTAAAAGTTGAGAACCTTAAAAGATCGCATTCCTACTATTATAGAAGCTTTCATGAGCTTTGACCTGATTACTTAAACTTTCAGAAACATTGGTTCCTGATGCGGAATTTGTATTAATTAATATAAGCCTAGAAAAGCACTTGATGGAGATAATTTCAGCAAATTTAAAATTGGCATGTGCGTTGTCAGTTTGAGTCCCAAAGCGCTGTTGCATGGGGGCCATGTTAAAGATTTCGATGCAATTTTGAGTTTGGACCCAATACAGCTTGAAACTTTAAGGGAGTTAAAACTCCTATAGAATTTGTTTTTATGCTTTTCAATATGAAAGAAAACCATGTGCTTCTGATTGTAGATATCAGAACATGCAAGTTGGTCTGGATGCTTTTACTTCCGGATAATCCAATCTGCCCTTGCTGCAATAGGAGCGCCTGAGGACCTTGTTGAGGTCATAACAGGGTAGAACCTTCTGACTTACCATTACTCTGTCCTTTTTCCTTTTGTTCCATGGTCATGTTTGCATGTATTTATGAGCTAGATTGGTCCTTTCTTTTCAGATTTGCTGAAACTGGAGAAGCGTTGGTATCTTCTGTTGATAAAGTCATATTTGTTGGATCACCTGGTGCGGGGAAGATGGTATGATTCCTCTGCCAAATCATACGACTTCACAGTGTGTTCTCATCTGATCTAATAACTGTACTATAAGTCAACTTCCATAATTTCATTTGGATTTCTATGAAACCATTTGATATGTCATTTTATTTATATATCCAATTTCCGATTTTTTTCTTAAAAAATAAATTGCTCTATTAATATGATGTTTTATTTTTTATGCAGATAATGAGAAATGCTGCTGAGACACTTATTCCAGTTACTCTAGAGCTTGGTGGCAAAGATGTATTTATTGTTTGTGATGATGTAGATGTGGACCATGTATGATTCCCCTTCATCTGATCTAATTCCTAAAGGCTTGGGTGTTTTACCATTAATAATTGACTATTAATTGCAGATCTTATCCTTAATGCTTAATGGAATCTTCATCTTGAGAGTTATAACAGCCATTTGTCTGCTGAATATAGGTTGCGCAAATTGCTGTCAGGGCTGTTCTTCAGTCAAGTGGACAGAACTGTGCTGGGGCTGAGAGATTTTATGTCCACAGGGAGATTTATTCTTCTTTTGTCAGTAAAGTTACCAAAATCATAAAATCAGTTAGAGCTGTAAGTTTTTGACGTGTGTGTGTGTGTGTGTTTTTTTTTTCTTTCCTGGAACATTTCACTAGCCAAAGTCTTATTATGCTCAAGCAACTTTCTAATAAATCAGCATAGGATCTTGAGATAGGCATCTATAGAGTTCAGGATACGTGGATTTGATATTCTATTTTGTTGAGCTTCTGCATTAGCGTTGAAGAGCAGTGAAGCACTATGCTACTAGAACTTTGCTCACTGCTTATTGAAGAAAATGCCGTTGTCGAAAACTGATATTTTTGTTGATACATGCATTTTTCACTTGATATTATTAATTTCTTGCAGGGCCCACCACTTGCTGGAAAGTATGATATGGGAGCTTTATGCATGCATGAGCATTCTGAAAAGCTTGAGGGCCTTATCAATGATGCTTTAGACAAAGGAGCCGAGATCGTTGCTCGTGGAAGTTTTGGACATATAGGTGAAGATGCTGTTGATCAATATTTTCCCCCTACTGTGATTGTGAATGTGAACCACTCAATGAGACTGATGCAAGAAGAGGTAACATAGCAACACTAATTATCTTATCAACTTTATTAGAGCTAACTTCAATGGTACTTTCCATATTTAGACTGTAACAACTTGACATTTAAATTCAAAAATTTTCTCTCTATCTTTTATGCTTCGTCAACTGCTTACCCACTACATTCATCCGTGTACTTGAATCACATCTAGGCATTTGGACCAATCATGCCAATAATGAAATTTAGCTCTGACGAGGAGGTTGTCAAGCTCGCAAATGACTCAAAATATGGGCTTGGCTGCGCTGTTTTCTCAGGTTCTCAGGACCGTGCTAGAGATATAGCTTCACAAATACATTGTGGGGTTGCTGCCGTTAATGACTTTGCAGCAACGTACATGTGTCAGGTAAATTTAGTCTGAGTCTCTTGCATTTAGTTGCATACTTGTATTAACCTTTCTATAGACTCGTAGTAGTTACTCAGCCTAGATTATACTTTTCTAACTTCCATTTAAGTAAAGATGCATTACGATATTGTAGTCCCTGCCATTCGGCGGCGTAAAACATAGTGGATTTGGACGATTCGGTGGTGTAGAAGGTTTGCGAGCCTGCTGTCTTGTCAAGGCAGTTGTCGAAGATAGATGGTGGCCATTTGTCAAAACCAAGATACCTAAACCTATTCAGGTCAGTCCTGAAATCCTTTCACCATAACATTATTTTTGTAATTCACCACGAATAGAAAGAAACTACGGGCATTGTCTGCCACAGTATCCTGTCGCAGAGAATGCATTCGAATTTCAGGAATCACTGGTGGAAGCACTTTATGGACTCAACATATGGGAACGTTTGCAAGCATTAGTAAATGTTTTGAAGATGCTTACTGAGCAGAACCCTGCCGCTGAAAGCATTAAGAAGAAAAATAACTAGGTGCGAGGTATCTTAATATAGTAAAGTGGTGGTTACTTGCTAATTGCTATTGCCATTTACAAATCATGTCGAAGAGACGAAATGAATGGGGAGCATGGGGTTTACCATTTACCTGGAGATTTGGGTTGTCATTTGTCTCCAATCTTCCCCTGGGTACTCTCCTGTCCATGTCTCGTCATTTTTAACGTGCATTAGTTGGGTGCCCATTAGTTGCGGTGAATAATGATATCAGTTTTAAATCATCATATTAAGCATTTTCTTTGGATGCGCTTTCAGGTTGGGATTGAGAGTGGAGGAAGTGGCCTGCATAAGTAAAATGGAATTTACTATATAAGTCATTCCTTTCTCTTCTTTTCTTTGCAAAATCTCGATTCATAAACTCATTCTTAATTTCAACAAAAAATAGTTTTTTATATTTTAAGATATTAAATTTACTTAACTTTTAGGCTTTATTTTGCTTAATAATAATAATAATAATAATAAGAAGAAGAAGAAGAAGAAGAAGAAGAATCAATAAGAGATATATTTGTTACTCTAGTTGCAAATTTTCTAAAAAAATTATGTCATTTGAGATATAATTCTTTTACTCTTTGATAGACAATTTCGTGAAACGGTAATACAAATACTCTATCCAATTGGATTAAATGAGTTCCGTAACTAATCAACTTTATTTTAGTATACAGGTAGAGTTAATAATAAATGATACATATGTAATCTTTTTTGAGAGCGGATCTTTTTTGGTGGAAAAAAAATTAGATAGTGTTCAATGTGTGATTTCACTATTTATTATTCTCTCTTTTATTAATTTTTGATCCCACTTATAGAATTAAAGGTGAGAGATTATATTTTATTTTTTCTAATAAAAAAAATGGAGATGATTTATTTTTATCTTTTCTCTTTTATTTTTTAAGAGAAATATTGCTTTCGTGTTGAACTAATTGTAATTTATTTTTTGGTTAAAAAAAGCGATGTATTTAAACCTTTTCTTATATACAAATACATTAATTTTTTAGTATAACAAAAATATATACTTTTTCGGTTTAACAGTTAAATTACAATTACGTTTAATGGTCATTTATGTTAAATTTCATCGAAATTGATAATCAAGTAGGTCATGAAACAAAATTTTTTCGTATTTCCAAAAAAAAAGTTATGTTCGATTAACGTGTATAGAAAACAAACAAAGCAAATTTTCTTAATAAAATATTTTATAGTTGATCTATGAAGTATGAATTTTTAAGTTAAGCTTGGTTTTTTATTCGTATCTAGTTAGAAAAACGATAGTTCTTTTTATTTGACTATCTTTTCGGCGTATAAACACTTTAACGTTTACATTTTATGTATAACTATATATAGATCTAAAAATATTGATATAATAGAAGAAAAATACTAGATAATTAATAGTTTTTCTTATATTTAAGTAAATATTAATTAATTTCTTGTTTTTTACTAAATATTAATTTCTAACATCCTATCAAAAGATATTATATTTTTAAATTTAACTTTAAAATTAAGAGTATTTTTAAAATCTAACTTACATTTATGTCTATTACTATTATAAATATTAAATTTTTTTATCAAATTTAATTTTATAATTTATACTTATTAAAAGTTATTTTTATTTTAATTTACAAAATATGACTATTGTAACTTTTAGTGTTTATTCAAATGTTCTTGAGATTTTTAATATTGTACATCTTAGTTTCTTAAGATTCAAAATATACAAAATAATTTTTAATGTTGACCTCTTTTAGACAATACTATTTTTCTCTAATTTGATCTATTTAATTATAATTGTTTTTTTAGAATTTTTAAAATTTTTCAAAGATTGTTACAATATTTTGGGTAAAAATATTTAGAATTAGTCATTAAAAATATCAGAGTTAGTTTAAATTAAAAATATTTTATTTTATAATTAATTTTAATATAAATCTAAAATGATTATATTTGGACAATTACTCTAACTTTTAATATTTTTTCGTACTCCAAATGACAGCATAAAAAATAGCAAGAGACTTAGATATAAATGCAGAATAATTTTACTGAAGTGTCTGAAAATACTTTATTAAAATTATGAAAATGGTTACTAATTAACATTTACGAACCAATTTAATAGGGTTAATGAATAGGCAGGCAGGTGTAATCCTCTAACACTATCCACTTGTTTAGTGTTATAATGGATAATCGGAGATTGATGGATGGGCTTGTAAGGGAGGCCCAAATGTTAAGATGAGATAGACTCCGATTGTGTGTATGAAAGAATAGGGGTAATATCTGTAAAGACACATAATGGAAGTAGTACCTGCAAAGACACTCTAATGCCTAAGTCAGCAAAGGTGTAAGTAGGTTTTAGAGAGTATTGAAACTTAGAGATACGTGAGGAGTCTCAATATATTTATAATGATGAACCAATAATCACCGTTGAAATAATTCCGCCATTTAAAGTGGGTAACCATCCCTTTATCTTAGAGGAGTTGAGATATGGCTCTTACAAGTGGGTTGAGCAATTTTAAGGGTAGTTACTTATTTGAATAAGTGTTATCTGCTAGCTATCTCTCGAGCCTGATTTCTTTCAAGTGAAGTCTGTATCAAATTCGATCTCTTTTAAGGAGATTAATATACAATAAAGGCCAATTTTTTTATTAGACCTTTTTAAGTTATTTGGACCTAAACTCTAATACTGAGTTAGGACATAAACATTTAATAATATACATAACTGTAATGTTTGGACAAAAAACAATAAAATTTTAATTTAATTTACATAAAAAATTAAAAAATTAATTAATTAAAATAAAAATATTTTAAATATAAAATATTATTAAAATTTTATTCTTCTATATTTTATTTTTTTAAAATATTAAAATATTAAAATTTTAGACGATAAAAACTAAAATAATAAATTTTATTCTTATAATTTTCGTCTCAATACTTCAAAATAAATACAAACTAAAGTACTTAAAATGGAACTTAAAATAAAAATAAAAATTATGCCGCCGCACATTTTTTTATACACTAAGTTCCTGTGAGATTTTAAAGGAAAAGTTATATATATATATATATATTAAGGAAACTTTTAGACAAAATTCGCTAAAATTAACCGTGCAAAAATTAAGAATCCGGCACAAATTAATTGCCTATCAGATTTTTACAGTGAATACAAGGAAATAATGTGCTGCCTTTGGCTCTGCACAGTTTCTGACTTTCTGTCATTGATGACATATGAAATGGCCTTCTGCTTGGTGGGACAAACCCTAATCCAAGTTTCGTTGCAGCTTCTTTGGGTATTCACAAAAAGCCTTAGCAGTGCATAATCCGGTTACATCCACAAGTAATTTCCGATGAAATTTAATCGTCCGACTTAACACTTGCAACTTATCAGCACAATCTACCAAGACTCATTTTCTCACGACGACTCTGATTCATGAACAGGAAATATTGCGCTAGCTTGGCTTTTCACGAATCGACGTCAAAGATCTGAAACGTCTTATGCTTATCGGGGTAAACATTACCCAACTCCATGGCAAACTTATAGGAACTTTACAAATAGCCTTACGTGTGCATTATTCGACTCTTAATCACACTTGTATGCGCGAGTAATTTCCCATGAAACTGAGTCGTCTAACCCATCCCGCTCACAATTTACCAGCGCAACCATAAATTTCTCTTTTTCCAACGATGAACGATACATTACTTGTTCCACCTAAAACAGAATCATCTGTTATGTATAAAAACGGATAAATTCTGTTGGAACATAAATTAAAATGTAAACTATATTATGTACATCTCCGCAGAAAAAAGGGATAGAGGAAGGTAAGGAAAAACCAACACGTTTATTAGCATGTAATTCATCTAGAAATTCAGTGTAAAAATTTACACGTTAATCTAAATATCTAATTATATTTATGCATTTAAATAATTTCATTAAAAAATATATAAATTAATTACTTTTACTTATGTAATTAATAATACACAATTGATTATCTATATAAAATTCGTTTACAATGAAAATACATAAAAATTAAATTCATATTGTAAATCTAAAATTAAGGATTGAATATAAATATATGTAATAAAATAAAACTAGAGTTTAATTTTGATGTACTAATAATATAAAACGTTTTACTAATATGAAATTATATGATTGGATGTATGTCTAAAACAGTTTTACACTGACACACAGGGCATCAAAATTAAATTCATAAAACTATTAGTAACTATTTTATTTTGTTAGCATTTTATTATTTGTTATGGTCACACTGACAATTGGCTATAGAGAAAAAGCTATGAAGCTAAAGGAGTAATTAGTAAGTGAATTTGTTAGAAGCGGGTGTGCCTTGAGTTCAAAGCGCTAGTCCACACTTAAGTAATATTATTACGTTAATGCAGCTAGCTTTTCCCAGTTAGCAAAATGGTCATCTAAAAGTAACCTTGCTTTCAAGAGGCAAGTGATATCAAGTTTTAGATGTTACCTCGGGAAGTTCGTCAAATTCCTCAGGAGAAATTTGGAACAGATCCATAGCCGTTTGACCAGTACACCATGCTAGAACTTTCTTACTTTCATCTGCTAAAGTAATCTTCAGATCGAAAGTACGAACTACCTCAGCACCACAGATTTTATGACAAAAGCTGCATTCTAAAAATCCACTAGGCATCTTATTGACAAAGTGACCACATAGTGTATGTGAAAATCTTGTATGAACAGAATAATATTCAATCGGATCGAGCCAGACTCGACATACCTGAAACAACATTAAGGAACAGAACATATTCATTATTGAATGATGTGATGAACACGACAAGTAAAAGGGAAAGTAGCGAACTCTTACTTGCGCATAGCTTGTCTTGTTAAAAATATCAGATAGCTGGGACAGATTATGAAGGCAATATGAGTTTATCAATGCTGGTAAGCAACTGAGATTGATGAAAGAAGCGCCAATACCATTCTCAACCCAAGATACTTCGAGACTGTCAAGTCCAAAAAAAAGGGAGAAAGACTGCATCATGTGATGAAGACAATACTTGAACCAGGGAGAATAAAGACGCGCAAACTAAACTGTTCACTGATTTAAAAAAATAAAAACAAAAAACAAAAACAAAAGCTAACTGCTCAACAAGGTGTAGAAGACAACATTTTGGAGCATTAAAAAAAGTACGATCAGAAGGTCCATTTTCTTATTTTGGATACAGGACGCAATCTATTTTACATCACAAAAGTGACAACCGGAATTCGAAAACTGGAGCCGTAGAACTTGGGACCTCTCTTCTGATCACGCTAGCATAGAAGTCTCAGTGTTGTAGCAATGCTCTGAATACATTAATTACTAAAGGTTATCTTTCTTTTTGTCTTTTTTTCTTTTTTTATTCAGTACCCAAAAAGTTATTAATAGCTAATAATTATATATATAAGCAATAAAATTCATATATCATTTATATAAATTTAAATAATATGAAATAGTATTTTTAATCTTTGATGATATTATAATTATTTACTTTATCATTTAAATTTAATTTTGTTATAATTCTGTATATTTATTTATTATCGGATCAAATACTTCGATCGATAACTTACCAGTTAAACCAATAATCCATAATCCAATAACCTAATGACTTAATTAGTTCGATTTTGATAATCTGTGTCACAAATGGCCATCACCGGTTATAGGGAATCAATTTTAGCATTTGAGTTTGAATGTACTCACCGCTTTTGTTTGGACGAGATGCATGTCAAGCCAGATATAAATACAGTGTGGCCCACGCTTACTCTTCCTAATGACCTGAGATATTTAAATTAAAGAGAAATCAGATTTAGGCCTATCCTACCCTAACCCCAGTTCTGCTCAAGCATAGCTCATAGGCAACACATTAGTACTGCTTGTAAACTGTGGTAATTACCAGAACTCGGAAAAATGAAGCTTTGCCCAAATCGCTCCACTACTATCAGCAATTTTTAAAGAGAAAACAGTTTCTTGTTTAGTGTCTTCTTTGATGATATCTTTAACAACTCCATAAAGGCTGACACTTGTCATCTTGTTGCGAAGGTCGACCACAAATGACTGCAAACCTTAACAGAAGTAATGAGGTTACTAATCAATCGTAAGCAGCCTATACCGGGGATTGTGAAATATAAATAGCCAGATAGCAAAACCATCTGCAGCCACACGTTGGCACTATAAAAGGAGACCTATCTACATAGGCAAGGCATATAATGAAATCATTCATGTTGACCTATTTATGTACCATAGAAGTTAAAAAAAACTATACCACTGAGATTTAAAAAAACAAAGGGAAAAAAAAAAAGTTCCACGGCTTCTAGAAGGAAAACACGTAAAAAGCTCATAAATACTTGCCGACGAACTTATTCCAAACAATTTTTCATTCATATACTTAAAAAGGCTAAAACGTGAGAATTGAGATTCCTATTGAGATCATAACGGGTAGAAAATAGGGAAAACTTTCCCTTTTTGCGTGTGTGTTGTTTTGGGGGGGGGGGGGGGGGGGGAACTCACCCGAAAAGGATAATTACTGAAATCAATGGTACCCTGAGAATCGCGGGGCAAGCTCACTTGAGAAAGCCTGAGACCCTGGCTAGGATTACATGAACTCAAGGGCCTTGAATTTTGATGACGATTCGGCGTCAATGTTACACACACCTAATCAACATAGCCGTTTAATATCATCTCAAAATGACAATAGTTCATGTTGTACCACGGAAAAGAAAAGGCACCATGAATCACCTGTTCTTCATGTTGAATGTAAGGCACCAAGTATAGTTGTGTTGCAGTTCCATATTCAAGACAAAATTCCTCACTTACTTCAGTATCACACTCAGCGGAGATTGCAATATATGGTTTGTCCAGCGCAAGCATGCTTCCCACACTGTAACCAACCATAAAATGAATTTTGTACGCATATAACAAAATACTCGATTCAGAAGTCTAACACAGTGCAAGATTAACCTGAAGAGATTTGCAAGGACAATCTGCTCACCCCACAGGAAAAACTTGAATCTGACATCATCACCATCAACAAGAGTAATCCGTTTCCCTTGTAAGCTTCCATAGCTTCCTTGAATTTCCATAGATTCAATGCCTTCAATCCTAAAAATGTGGATTGAAAGAAGGAAAGGAAGGAAGGAAGAAAGGAAATAAAAGGAAAAAAAAATGGTAAAGTGATGCTTAACAAGATTAAAACATGTATAGAGAAGTACTAATGAACTAGTAGTAAATGGTTTAAAACCTCATATCTTCACTTACATATCGTTGTAGTATCCTCATGTACAAAAATTTTTTAAGTCACGGCACTGCTCAGTTAATAAATTTACAGTTTCCACAAATAACAAGAGCAAAATATATGTATATATGTATATATAACACGTATTAGCAAGCAGTTCACCTCGCATAAAATGAATATGAAGCTCCTGTGTTCACTGCATCAAGAGAAATCGAAGAGAATGAGTCCGAACAAAACTGAGCTGCTAATAGCATTGCATCATCGTCCTGATTCTGCAGTGTTAAAGAAAACAAAGTTTTATCCACAGGTGAACTACAATGATCAAATCTAAAGTGATAAAATTTAGTAGAAACTGCCAATTACCTCGTCCAGTAGAATTACAAGATACTCTGTAGGCAAAAGACGTGGATAACCGGAACCTTCAGAGGCACTTCGGAGATAACAACCAGTGAGGAAAATCTCCCTCCCTCTTTTCAGAATTCCATTCTGTAGGTCTGCCATGTCATAGAATCTGCAGACAAGATATGATGTTTTCTAAATTTAAATTACAAAATATACGCTACATGACAAGTATTCAACATGGACATCTTGTGCAAATAACAACTAGTACAAGAGAGAATACCATAAGATTGTTTCCCATGTATGTTGAATAAACTATGACCCCATGTATGTTGAATAAACTATGACACGATACATATGGCATAGAAGTACCTAACTTTTCAGTAATTCTAGGGTTAAAAATTTTCAACTGGAACAGAAACAAGCAGTATGTACTATGTAGTGAACAAATGGATAAATAGCTGGTAGTACAGATCAGAGATAGAGTTAGCTTTGACCTTGCTTGAATTAATATTACATACTGCATTTACCTACGGTGTAGATAAAGATCTATGATATTGGAGCTCCAATAATCCCCTAATGTAAGCATGTGGATGTTTGTGCCTGCAGAAAAAGCAGTTCACAATGATAAGCGTGAATCACTTAAAATGCAACTGTGCCTTTTCATTTTTAAGAGACAGATGCTCCTGTAGGCTCCAATAGACTCATAGTTCATCATTTGAATATCTCCGGTAAAGTGAACTTGGCTTTAGCTTTTCAAATGAATACACCATCAACATAATAAAAAATAATAAGAAAAATATACGGTTCAGCTCAAGCACCCGGAAGTACAAATGTATCAATAATAACAGCTTCCAGAACGCTATTCAAGGACAGGAACTTCTTCTGGTATATTGAATCAATGGTAACTGTATTTGGAAGCTTCACCCTACGATGTTCCTTCTTGAGCTGGTTGATTAACTCAAGCCTCTTCTTAGGAGCACCATTCCTGCGTTGTTCGCACCATGTCTGCAGTAACAAATTCAACAGTTTCACACACAGCATAGATCTAATTAAACTCAAAAATCATGTCGCGATAACAGATGAAATCATAACAAATCAACAATATATCGAATCAGACAGATCTCAAAAGATATAGACGAAATCAACAACTACAAATCCCTAATCTCTGCATTTCATAGCTCAAGAAACACTAGAGTTCCATGGAATCATATAATCCGAGAACGAAACTCAGCAAAATAAGGCAAAGAAATATGATGAACCTGAGAGAGTTCAGAGAGCAAGATCGCAGGAGTGACACCGCATGAATAAGCCTTGCAAGTCTTAAGGATCCGCAATACGATCCAGCTCCAGCCAGGTCCACTGGTTCCATCACCATCACCGTTTGGATCTCCTTCCAGTGACAACAGCTCTGATCTAGCGTAATCGACGAACTGGAGAAAAGGATCTTCCTCAACCTTCTCTTGATCTTCTTCGTTTTCTTCTTGACGCTGATCTACGTCCATGACAGAATCAACATCGACGTTGTAGCCACAGTCACGTCGCTCCATTATCGACTCACCGAGTTACGAGAGAACGAACTTCAAAGGAGAGGAGTCAGTTTCTGCGCTAGTGCAGTGAAAGGAGAATGTGATAGATTTTTGAATTTGTGATTGTGTTGTATCTGGCGGCTTTGGCGCGCTTTTCAATTGAAAATAAATAATGCTCGGCTTAGAAGTAGGTCTTCGTTATTTTGGCTTGCAAGTGTTTTTTTTTTTTTTTTGGTTATAGCTTGCAAGTGTTTAGTTGGGCCAACATGCTCCGAAGTCCGAACAACGTCTTGTAAGCCTGGCCCAATAATTTTAAATAAAATGTTGGAACACTTTTTTAATGAAATTAATTTTTAAATAACTAATATTTAATATTTTACATTTTAATATTATGTGAAATAATTTAATCATATAAATAACTAATATCAAATAGAATTTATTACTAACGAATTTTATTCTAAGTATTTTAGTTAAAAAATAACCAACTTAATAGTTTAAAATAAGAACAATGTTAGGGGGTCAGCAACTTTTGTGATTAGTAACCATCAAATAGCCATCAATAATAATTTAATGGTGTGAGATTTCATTCAATGACTCATCTTTCTCTGCTGGTTACATGCTGGCCAAAATTCAATAAAATTATTAACCCCCTAGATTTTTCTTTAAAATAATATTCAATATTTAAATATGATTTTTATAAGATACAAATATTTAATTTAAACTAGTCACCAAAAAAAATATTTAATTTAAACTGAAATAATCTTTGGGAGTGTGCTTTTTTGTGTACATATATTAGTTCAATTTATTTAGTTAATAGTAAAAATTTAGATTTGTCATTTTAAAAAATTATAATGATAGGGACAATAAGACATACAGAGAAGTGCCGATACTCTGAATCTGCGACTTGGTAAAGAAAGAAGGGAACCTAATGCAAAACAGAATAAAGCAAATCCAAAAAAGAGAAAGTTAAAATTGATCAAATAATGAAAATAAATTAAACTAGAATGAGATCCGCACTGGGACAGTAAACTAATGATAGTATATAATAAATAATAAAAATTATTATATTTTGTAGAAATAAATTAAATGTGTAAATTGAAACTAAATTTAAAAGGTGTTTTATTTTAAATAATTTATAGTACAAAAGATTTTGATGTTAGAGTTGTACAAAGGTGACATTTTTATTTGGTGATTTGATTTTCGCATTTGTTTTAGTTGATGGACTTAGTCATCTTATGTGGCGCTCGTCCTCCTTTTTTTTGTTGGTTGTTAAAGTTGGTATTTTCTTCTTTTTGTCATAGGTTCTTGGGAAGACATGTTGTTTATGAATTGTTGAATTTGATGTACTTTCTATTGTATTATTTGATTTCATCTTTATATGCATGTTCTTCTTTCGAAGATGTGTTTTGAATTTATATGGTTTTTTTTCTCCTTAATCTCTTGATGGAGTGGTGCTTCAATGTCATTATTTTTCTAAAATGTCATTAGATTTGAAACAGTTGTGCCCAATAAATTTTTTTGTGTCGCCATCAAATAGTACAAAAGTTGTTGTAACACTTTGATCTAAAGCCTTTAATTGAATTCTGAACCTAAAATAGTATTAGGCTAGCAACTAATAAATTGATAGATGAGATTATGAAAAGTATATAGAGTTACCTTATTGTTGAATATTATGGTGTTTGATTACATGTGCCACAAATGTAGTTGTTTCTTTTTTTTATATGCTTTCTTCTGACGCTTTTTACATTTAACATAGTTCCATCCTAATTTGACATCAATTTCGTTTATAGTTACTAAAATTGTGAATATCTTTTTCTATTCCAATATTCAATTTATGTTATCATTATGTATATGGTATTTGAGTAAATATGAATGTATGATGCATGTTGTGATTTTTTTGTCATACCTGATCATCAGATTCTCATTGCAGTTCGGAAATAAATTTTTTGGTGCTAAATTTGATGTTATGTGAAGGAATAGTGATAAGAAACTTATATATGTAGTTTAAATGGTATGGAATTTAAATACTTATAACGTAAAATTTATTATGATTAATAATATTATTATGACATTTGTAATATGGATGTTTATTACCTTTAGTGAGTTATTTATAAAAATTAATAAATTAATTGTTACGGTTATAAATTTATTGTATTGTTTATAACGGTAAGATATAATAAATATAGGAATATGAATTCAATGTATTTGGAGGTTACAAATTTGATACTCTTTTAATAAATTTGTTTTTTTTTTTAGTTTTCAAATATTCTTTTCAAAATTTATATTGGTAAAATAAAATAGAATTTGTTTTTAATAATAAGTAAAAACTACAATAATAGTTCTTTGTACATAGTGTTACTTCTAAAAATTAAAATGATTATTTTTTTTTACCAAAGATACAGAGATTCGAACTCGCGATCAATATGGAAGACTATGCCATTTGAGGTATAACTCATTGGCAAAAATTAAAATGATTATAATAAACATAATTATAATAATATAATATAATTTTCATTTTTTAAACTTTTAATTTATAAATTAATTGTTGCGGTTATAAATTTATTGTATTGTTTATAACAGTAAGATATAATAGATATAGGAATATAAATTTAATGTATTTGGAGGTTACAAAGTTATTGAATTCTATATTTTAGTTTTTTATTTGTATATTTTTTTTTTTTGCTGATTTGGAAATAATAGTTGATTTGGTAAAAATTGAGTGGTTGATTCTAAAATTGTGCCAAGTAAGTAATATTACATGACATTAGTAGGAGAAAAGAAATGTCTCAGAAATAATGTGGTGCATGCTTATGTATCTACTTTTATATATTAAGAAGAGCAATGCTAGAGGGCCAGCAATATTTGTTATTGGTAGCCATCAATTAGCCATCAATGATGATTTGATGGTGTGAAATTGGTGTGAGATTTCATCCAACCTTTCTCTGCTGGTTATATGTTGGCCAAAATACAATAAAATTGTTGGCCCCTAAACTTTTCCTATTAAGAATAGATTGAAATCTCTATATTAGCTGAACAATTGAGCTCATATTGGCGGAAGAAAGAAGAAGCGGCAAAAGATAAGATAAAGCAGAATGAGTGTGGGATTCGGAAAAATAGCTTGCGGCAACGGAAGGAGAAACTCAGCCTCGGAACATGGGTGTTATTACAAGGATGATAAAGGGTTGTTAAACTTGCAGAGTAAAGCCATTAAAGCTACAAGATGGATCATGTTTAGCATATGGAACACTTGTGAAGCCTATAATCTTCAACTTTAAAAGTCACAACCCCTTGAGTTTCTTCATACAACTTTAAACCAAGCAAGAGATAAGATCTTCCCTTGTCTCAGTCTGAGAATGTCAGCTAGTGATGATGACTCATCACTTGGTAGATCCTTTGGTTTCTCTTCATCTATGGACTCCATGGAGAGGGAGAAAATCTTGGGGAGCTAATAGAATCCATGTGGAAGTTCACATCAAGATTGGGAGAAAGTATTAAGGATTGTAGAATGGTTGTGACTGAGTTGGATTTAGTGATCCACTTGCAAACCATGTCCCTCATCTATGTCGTGCATCCATGATCTCTGGTTCACAAAAAAGCTTTCAAGCCACAGTGAGCAAAAGGTTGAACTTATTATGTTGCTGACAAGCTGGTTCTTGATGAGAATGAATAGACAACTGAAATGAAGCAATATATAGAAAATGATTTTCATAGAATTTGACATTTCGAGACACAAAAAAATTTTTTGAAATTAAATCAAGAAGCATATAACTTTTGGTACCCTCCTTGAAATTGAGGTGAACGCATTTTTTTGAACGAGGGTCCAATTTTGTTATGCTATTCTTGATCGTGCTTGCATATGCTAAACAACCAAATACTCTAAGGTGAGAGATATGGGGGAGCGATTTATGCAGTACTTCAAACGGAGATTTTTCATACAAACGAGGTGTGGAAATTCGGTTTATCAAATAGACTGCGTGGATCACTCCAAAACTCCAATAACACTTAAGTATTTGGACGTGGAACATAATGGCCCTTACCACAATCAAAATGTGTTGATGCTTTCGTTCAACAACACCATTTTGCTGTGGCGTCTCAATGCATGACCTTTGGTGCAAAATTTCAAATGAACCATAAAAGGTTGGCATTAAAAATTCAGGACCATTTTCAGTCCGAATAATGTTTACAGATTTTTCAAATTGGTTTTTGACAATGATAAGTTTGGAAAACTCTAATTTAATTTGATGATGAACAAACATTATTAAAAATAATTAATTATAAAATTATTAATTTGATCTTAATTCATACTTGCTTAATTAATAATTTTGCTGTGCAGATTTTGTGTCGAGCCGAAAAAAAATAGCAAGCCCAATGGAGAAATAAAATTCAGCCTTGTGCAAAAATATATCTAAGAACATGTAGCTGAATTTTTTATTGTGATAGTTGGGTCAGATTTAATGGTGTAAGCCCAAATCAATGGTTGGTGCAAGATCAAATAGGTTGGTCCAAAATTAAAAAGGAAATGGGGCCCAACGGTTAAACTATTCTTTTATCATAATGGTGAAATCCAATTTTTGTTATATAGCTGCATGTTTCCACGGACACCCATCTCCCACTAAGGAATGGATTTCAAATTTATTCAATTGTGTTTAATGTCTTGGAAACATGAAAGAGAAAAAGCAAAAGTGATTTGATGGCATTGATGGAAGTCTACACGTTGCCACACAAAACATGAAAAGTTGCACCTAATTTAATTTATCTTGATATCACTCATAGCTTTGCTTTTCTTTTCTCTTTCTCTACTCTTTCTTCTTTCTCTCTCTCTCGGTCATTTCCATCAGGAAACATGGAAGCATTAACAAGCTACCAACAAGAAGAAGAAGGAGCTAGTATCAAGACCATCATGATGATGGCAAGAAAATATAACAAAATAAAAGTATGCTGTGGCTGAGATTTTTACCAAATATGGTAAGATTTAGTAAGGTAATCTCGAGCTATTCATACTCAAAAAGAAAAGAGGAGATTCGGCCAGCAAGGAGGAGATTCTTGGAGGTATGACTTGTCTCTGGTTCTTCTCAACCACCACAGAAAGTAGCTAGAGTGGCGAAGTGATGGAAGAGGCAGAGATTGGAGCAGATGAAGCCATCATCATCATGAAGCATCATGGGCCAGAAATCCATCTTGGAGAGCAAGCCAAGGATGAAGCGCTCGGATTGATGAATAGTAATGACCAAGGAAGAACTAAAGGTATTTGCATATTGGGTTTTGCATGAGTTACTTCTTCTCTCTCTATGGCCGAACCGGATCTGTTTTGAAGGAAAAGAAGTTAAGCTTAGTTTTGGTTTCAACTGTGAAGGCTTCTCCTCTCTATAAAAGGGGTGAACAGTCACAGTTTGATTCAAGGAGAAAGTTTGAGAGTGCAAGACAGAAGTCTCATAGCTACCTAAGCTTACAGATTTTCTTATCCTTCAATGTATTCTGTTTAGTATTTTTCTGTTTAATTTTGTCATGTCTTGAGTCTCATGGAAAAAAGACAAATAGTGAGGTTTGTATGAAAAAGCCATATAGCGGAAAAAGGCAGAGAGTGCAAAATTAAAAGAAAAAGCCATAGATGTCTTAGAGTTCCTTTGTTCATCTATGTTGTGTTTCATGATTCTGTGGAAATCCCCTTGTAAGTTGGGTTAGCACTTTACAGTTTGTAATCTGGATGATTATAGTGAAATTCCATCATTGTTGTGATGGAGACTGGATGTAGGCTGCATTGCACTTAGCAGCTGAACCAGGATATATCTGGGTGTAATCTTTTCTCTCTACTACTCCATTTCTGTTTCTACTGTACATGAGCTAAAATAAAAAATATCTCGTGCCAAGTGACGAGACAAAAATAAAAAGTCTCGTGGCTAGGAACGAGACAAAAACAAAAAAGTCTCCTCAAAGACCAGAAAGTGTAATCTATAAAAAAGAGGCTAAGATTCAACCCCCCTTCTCTTAGCCATTGAAACCATCAATTGGTATCAGAGCTTGGTCTCAAAGAGACAAGCTTTGCAGCTTGAAGAAAAGATCCTCATGGCAAAAAACAGTGGCTCAAACATGGTGTCCTATAACCTTACAGAAGCACAGTCAAGCAACAGACCGCCTCTTTTCAATGGGAAAAACTACACCTATTGGAAGGAGAGAATGAAGATCTTTGTGCAAGAAGTGGACTACAGACTATGGAAGATCATCCTAGAGGGTCCTCAATTTCCTACCAACACAAGTGTTGAAGCAATATTCACTCTTAGGCATGAAGCAAGCTGGACCGAAGAAGATAGAAAGAAAATAGAGCTAAATGTCAAGGCTGTTAATCTACTCAACTGTGCTATCAGCTTTGAGGAGTACCGACGGGTATCACGATGCACAACGGCAAAGAAAATCTGGGACAAATTGCAAATCACTCATGAAGGAACCACCATTGTAAAGAAGACTTGGATATACATGTTAAACAGGGAGTATGAAATGTTTACAATGAAGGAAGGAGAATCCATTGATGAACTGTTCGAACGGTTCAACACCATCACTGTTGGCTTGGATGTTATGGGAGTAACACATTCTGATTCTGTGCTTGTGAGAAGAGTACTAAGATGTCTCACCAAAGAATGGGAAACAAAAGCTTTAATTATTTCTGAGAGCAGTAATCTTGATTCCATGACACTTGATGATTTGAGAGAAAACCTTCTTGTTTTTAAAAATACTTATTTGAAAAAAGAGTCAAAAAAGAAAGGAATTGCATTTTCTTCTGTAACTAACCCTTTGGATGATGAATCCAGTGATAACTCCTCTGAAAATGAATTTGTGTTGTTTGCCAAAAAATTCAGGAAAATGGTGAAGTTCAAAGGCAAAGGCGGCAGCTCAAGGAAAATGAAGAAAGATCTTAGCAAAGTGACTTGTTTCAACTGCAAGGAAATGGGGCATTTCAAATCTGATTGTCCCAAGCTAAAAAAGGAGGAAAAGAAAAAAAGAGGGAAGAAGAAGGGTCTGATGGCATCATGGGAAGACTTGAAAAATGACTCAGACAATGATGAAGAATCTGAGACCAAGTCACAGTCTTGTCTCATGGCAAATCATGTAGATCAGGTATTTTTTCAAAACCTTGACACTGAAGACCTTCATCTTATAATAGATCACCTCTCTGAAAAAATAAGATGTTTTCTGACTGATAATCATGATCTTGAACAACAAATTTTCATTCTTAAAGCTGAAAATAATTTTCTCAAAGAAAAGCTAAGGGAGGCCGAAGCTGCTTGTGATCTTGTGGAAGAAAATAAGCAGTTGAAAGCTCAACTTAGAAGTTGTGAAAGTGATCACTCAGTAGTTGCATATGTAAACTGTTTTAAGGAAAATGAAGAGTTGCTGAAAAAGGTTAAAAGTCTTGAAAATGACTTAGCCAAATTTACTCAAAGTTCTGAAAATCTAAATCAAATTTTGGCTAGTCAAAAACCACTATTTGATAAAGCTGGGTTGGGGTTTTATAAATCTGATAGGAAACCTTCTTTTAAAGATAAAGCTTCTTTATCCAATGACACAAGGTTTCAAGATCCCACCTACTTTAACAAAACAGCAACTCCAAGATTTTGTAGGTTGTGTAACCAAAGTGGTCACTTTTTCATTCAGTGTTTCTTTGGTGAAAGAATGATTGGTGATAAAGTTTACAAAGTTGTTTTTTATTACAATGATTTGGGACATAGGAGATGGTTTAACGTGAAAGGATCCAAAAAAATTTGGATACCTAAGGTCACTTAAGCTTATTTTGTAGGTATGCCTAACATCCAAGAGGAAGGAAAACATGTGGTACATGGACAGCGGATGCTCTAGGCATATGACCGGAAAGACAACCTTCTTCATAAAACTTGATGAATATGATGAGGACTTGTCACTTTCGGTGATAATGGAAAAGGAAAGATAGTGGCCGTTGGAAAAGTTGGTAAAAACTTTTCATCTTGTATAAATGATGTTCTTCTTGTAAATGGTTTGAAACATAATTTACTCAGTGTAAGTCAATTGTTGGATTTAGGATTTGAAGTAATTTTTAGAAAATCTGTGTGCTTGGTTGTTTGTGAAAAAACTGGGGATATTCTTTTTGAAGCTAAGAGATGCAACAATGTGTATGGATTAACTCTTGAGGACTTGAAAGAACAAAATGTAACATGTTTTACATCTCTTGAATCTGAAAAATGGCTATGGCATAGAAATTTGGGTCATGCTAGCATGTACCAAATTTCTAAGCTAGTGAAGAAAAATATGGTTAGAGGAATTCCTAAAATTAAATTTGATAAGGATCTTACTTGTGATGCTTGTCAATTAGGCAAACAAGTCAAATCCTCTTTTAAACCAAAAGATGGAATTTCAACCAAAAGGCCATTAGAGATGTTACACATTGACCTTTTTGGTCCAACTAGAACACAAAGTCTAGGAGGTAAATACTATGGTTTGGTAGTGGTAGATGATTACTCTAGATTTGGTTGGGTACTTTTTCTTGCTCATAAAAATGATGCTTTCCATGCTTTCTCAACCCTTTGCAAGAAAATTCAAAATGAAAAAGATTTAAAAGTAGCTCATTTGAGAAGTGATCACGGAAAAGAATTTGAAAACCAAGACTTTGAAAAATTCTGTGATGACTTTGGAATTTCTCATAATTTTTCATGCCCTAGAACACCTCAACAAAATGGGGTTGTTGAAAGAAGGAATATAAGCCTTCAAGAAATGACTAGGGCTATGTTATGTGAGAATGAGGTTCCTAAATTTCTATGGGCTGAAGCTGTAAATACAGCATGTTATATTTTGAATAGGGCAATAATTAGAAAAGGGTTGAAAAGAACTCCTTATGAGCTATGGAAAGGAACCCCTCCAAATCTTAAGTACTTTCATGTTTTTGGATGCAAATATTTTATGCTTAACAACAAAGAAAATCTTGGTAAGTTTGATCTAAAATCTTATGAAGGAATGTTTGTTGGATACTCCACCACTAGCAAGACCTATAAGATTTACCTTAAAGAACATAGAACCATAGAGGAATCCATACATGTTACTTTTTGTGATTCTAACTTAATTCCCAGTACTGTGATAGATATTGATTCATATTGGGAAGGAGCTGGAACAAGCAAAGAAAATCCCAAGTCTACCAAAATTGAATAATCTGCCAGTCCAGAATTGTCTCGTCAGATTGGAGGAGACATTTCCATTTTATCTCCTGAGCCAGCACGAGAAACTGAAACAGTGAGACCAACAGAAACTCATCAAAGCTCAACACCACAAAGGAAGCCTAGAGAATGGAAGTCTATGAGGGGTTATCCTCATGACTTTATCATTAGTAATCTCTCCCAAGGAGTGACAACAAGATCCTCAACCAAAAGACAATCCGAACCAAGCAACTTTGCATTTTTGTCACAAATGGAGCCCAATAATGTGAAAGAAGCTCTTGAAGACCCATCATGGGTCAAGGCCATAGAAGAGGAGCTTGCTCAATTCGACAAGAATGAGGTTTGGACATTAGTACCTCATCCGGATGGTAAGAAAGTTACGGGTACTAAGTGGGTGTTTAAAAATAAACTTGGTGAGGATGGACAAGTTGTTCGTAACAAGGCTAGATTAGTGGCCCAAGGTTACGATCAAGAAGAGGGAATAGATTTTGATGAGTCTTTTGCTCCGGTAGCTAGAATGGAAGCAATTAGATTACTTCTTGCCTATGCTGCCCATAAGGGTTTCAAAATGTTTCAAATGGATGTAAAATGTGCTTTCCTTAATGGCTTTATTGATAGTGAAGTATATGTGGCCCAACCCCCCGGTTTTGAACATAAAGATTTTCCAAATCATGTTTTCAAATTAACTAAGGCTCTTTATGGTCTTAGGCAAGCTCCAAGAACTTGGTATGAGAGGCTTAGTGCCTTTTTATTGGAAAATGAATTTCAAAGGGGTACCACGGACACAACTTTATTCATTAAAGTATCTAATGATGATATTCTTCTATTTTAAGTTTATGTGGATGACATTGTGTTTGGATCGGCCAATGAGTCCTTGTGTGAAGAGTTTGGAAAACTCATGACTAGTGAGTTTGAGATGAGTTTAATGGGAGAGCTAACCTTCTTTCTTGGCCTCCAAATTAAACAAACTCCTAGTGGTACTTTTATTCACCAAGGAAAGTATGCAAAAGAACTTATCAAAAAGTTTGGCCTAGAAAATTCTAAACCAATGGGAACACCAATGCATCCAAACAATAAACTTGAAAAAGATGATGATGGCAAAGATGTGGATGAAACACGGTATAGGAAAATGATTGGTTCATTAATGTATCTTACCTCCTCTAGACCGGATATTGTTCAAAGTGTGGGTGTATGTTCAAGATTTCAATCTTACCCAAAAGAATTCCATCTTTCGGCTGTTAAGCGCATCATTAGATATATTAAAGGAACATGTGATTATGCTTATGGTATCCAAAATCTGATAATTTTTGTGCAGTAGGGTTTTGTGATGCAGATTATGCGGGAGATAGAGTGGATAGAAGAAGCACCTCAGGCATGTGTTGCTTCCTTGGAAGCTCACTCAACATGTGGTCAAGCAAAAAATAAGCCACAGTAGCTATGTCCACAGCTGAAGCTGAATATATATCCGCATCTGCATGTTGCTCACAATTAATTTGGTTAAAAATACCATTGTAAGATTACAAATTAAAGATCAATAGTATACCATTATTTTGTGATAACATGAGTGCTATAAATATTTCAAAAAATCCTGTTTTGCACTCAAGAACAAAGCACATTGAGATCAAATATCATTTTATTAGAGAACATGTGCAAAAGGGTACTATTGATATTCAATTTATAAAATCTGAAGATCAACTTGCTGACATTTTTACAAAACCCCTCTGTGAAGACAGATTCTGTTCATTAAGAAAAAGCATGGGAATGATAGAATTAAGCTCTGTTGAAAATTTGTGAACTTTTTGATTCTGTTTGATTTTGTCTCATAGAAAAGCAGGAGACAAATTTCAGGATGTGTTGAACGGGCCATGATACAGGGGGAGACTGAACTGAAGTTAATTATTTTGGGCCCACCAAATCTCTTTGACCTCACTCTGACCCGTCCCTTATTTTTTTAAATTATACTTTTGGGAAGTTGTCAAATCAAATCTTTATCCTTCTTTCATCCCTTGATTCTAGGAACTATTTTCACTTGTCTTGAATTAGTATGGACTGCATTGTTTTTTCCTCATTTTTTGTAGGGTCCCTCCTCGATGACAAAAGGGAAAAAAAGGGGATGAATTGAAATTGTTATGTTTCATTGATTTGTTGCACTGTTTTGTAGACCTGTTTTGCTCTGTTTTGTGCTTTGATTTGGCTCTGTTTTGAACACTTTGTGTTAGTGGATTAATTTCGAGTTGAGCTTTGATTGTCATTTGCTCAAATGTATGCTGACTGGACCATTGTGTTTTGATGAAAAACAAATATTCTGCCTTTTGTATGTTGTTTTCATTTATTTAGCAGTGCCGCTTGATGACAAAACGGGAAGAAAGTGCTGAAAATTGAAATTATAAAAATAGGGGATGAAATCCTTGTGGATGGATTTATGATCACCCCTGTTATACATTGTGATGCATTTGTTTTAGTACTGTTCCTGCTGATATTTGGTTAGAAATATGTATCTGTGGAGGAAATTGATTTATCTTGATGAATATGCTTGCTTCTAGTGGAAAAGGAATATTCTGATTCATCTTGGTAAAAATGTTTGATGAATACTTTATTTTTGGCAGTTCCTTTAGTTCTTAATGATGAAAGTTGCTGTGTTTGGAAAGATTATATCTTGATTGAAAAATATTTTTCCTACCAAGATTGCTCTGATTTATTGAAAATTATCTTTGAACAGCAAGTCTTCTGCCAAAAACAGATTTTGATTGATTATGTTGAGTTTGAGCAGAAAATCAAATTTGTGATAACAAATGAGTTTTGATTATCATTCAACTCTGCTCATAAATCAAGCATTTAGCATCATGTAATGAATATGCTAAATAACATTGTTACTTGAAGCTTGATTTAAATGTTACAGGTTAGTGCTTCCTTTGGTAAAAACAGCATATATTAAGGGGGAGCCATGTGACAATTAGAAAGGGGGAGAAATTCAAATATTCAAAGGGAGTATTCTATACTCTAGTCTTTAATTTCTTTCCATTTCAATTTTTAATAATGTTTATCATCAAGGGGGAGATTGATGAGTTTGGAAAACTCTAATTTAATTTGATGATGAACAAACATTATTAAAAACAATTAATTATAAAATTATTAATTTGATCTTAATTCATACTTGCTTAATTAATAATTTTGTTGTGCAGATTTTATGTCAGGCCGAAAAAAATAGCAAGCCCAATGGAGAAATAAAATTCAGCCTTGTGCAAAAATATATCTAAGAACATGTGGCTGAATTTTTTATTGTGATAGTTGGGTCAGATTTAATGGTGTAAGCCCAAATCAATTGTTGGTACAAGACCAAATAGGTTGGTCCAAAATTAAAAAGGAAATGGGGCCCAACGGTTAAACTATTCTTTTATCATAATGGTGAAATCCAATTTTTGTTATATAGCTGCATGTTTCCACGGACACCCATCTCCCACTAAGGAATAGATTTCAAATTTATTCAACTGTGTTTAATGTCTTGGAAACATGAAAGAGAAAAAGCAAAAGTGATTTGATGGCATTGATAGAAGTCTACACGTTGCCACACAAAACATGAAAAGTTGCACCTAATTTAATTTATCTTGATATCACTCATAGCTTTGCTTTTCTTTTCTCTTTCTCTACTCTTTCTTTTTTCTCTCTCTCGGTCATTTCCTTCAGGAAATATGGAAGCATTAGCAAGCTACCAACAACAAGAAGAAGGAGCTAGTATCAAAACCATCATGATGATGGCAAGAAAACATAACAAAATAAAAGTATGTTGTGGTTGAGATTTTCACCAAATATGGTAAGATTTGGTGAGGTAATCTCGAGCTATTCATACTCAAAAAGAAAAGAGGAGATTCGGCCAGCAAGGAGGAGATTCTTGGAGGTATGGCTTGTCTCTGATTCTTCTCAACCACCACAGAAAGTAGCTAGAGTGGCGAAGTGATGGAAGAGGCAGAGATTGGAGCAGATGAAGCCATCATCATCATGAAGCATCAAGGGCCAGAAATCCATCTTGGAGAGCAATCCAAGGATGGAGCGCTCAGATTGATGAAGAGTGATGACCAAGGAAGAACTAAAGGTATTTGCATGTTGGGTTTTGCATGAGTTACCTCTTCTCTCTCTGTGGCTGAACCGGATCTGTTTTGAAGGAAAAGAAGTTAAGCTTGGTTTTTGTTTCAACTGTGAAGGCTTCTCCTCTCTATAAAAGGGGTGAACAGTCACGGTTTGATTCAAGGAAAAAGTTTGAGAGTGCAAGAGAAAAGTCTCATAGCTACCTAAGCTTACAGATTTTCTTCTCCTTCAATTTATTCTGTTTAGTATTTTTCTGTTTAATTTTGTCATGTCTTGAGTCTCATAGAAAAAAGACATACAGTGAGATTTGTATGAAAAAGCCATAGAGCGAAAAAAGGCAGAGAGTGCAAAATTAAAAGAAAAAGCCATAGATGTCTTAGAGTTCTTTTGTTCATCTATGTTGTGTTTCATGATTCTGTGTGAATCCCCTTGTAAGTTGGGTTAGCACTTTACAGTTTGTAATCTGGATGATTATAGTGAAATTCCATCATTGTTGTGATGGAGACTGGATGTAAGCTGCATTGCACTTAGCAGCTGAACTAGGATATATCTGGGTGTAATCTTTTCTCTCTACTACTCCATTTCTGTTTCTGCTGTACAGGAGCTAAAATAAAAAATATCTCGTGCCAAGTGACGAGACAAAAATAAAAAGTCTCGTGGTTAGGGACGAGACAAAAACAGAAAAGTCTCCTCAAAGACCAGAAAGTGTAATTTATAAAAAAAGGGGCTAAGATTCAACACCCCCATTCTCTTAGCCATTGAAACCATCAGACAAGTTTAACAAAATTTTGCACCAAAGATGTTGTTTCAGCCTTAGACTTCATCAAATTTATCCAAGTAAATTTGGACTTGTCGTCCACTGTAATGAGAAAATATCTATAGCCATTAATAGACGAAATAGTAAGTTGTCCCCAAATATCAATGTGAAGCAAATCAAGATTATTATCAGAAATAATATCACTTTGAGAAAAAGGCAATCTTCTTTGTTTTTCTAATTGACAAGAGTCACAAGGATTTTCGTTTATTGTACAATCAATGAAATTGAAAGTTTGCTTCATAATAACTAGTCTATTATTAGGAACATGACCTAATCTATCATGCCATAAATGCTGCATGTGTGCTCTTTGTATGGGTGTTGTGATATGGTGTGCAGTATGGTGTTCGCCAAGAGGGGCAATGTTGTGCTTATTTAGTATGTATAAACGATCAACAGAGTTAACAATACCAATCATCGTCTCTGTGTGTTTGTCCTGTATCTCACAGTTTATATCAGAAAAAGTCATTTTACAATGCAATGATGCAGTTAGCTTCGACACTGATATGAGTTTAAAATTAAAGAAAGGAATGTACAATGTATTGGTAAGATAAAGATTTTCTGAAAACTTAATGGTTCCCACGATGCAGCTCACAGTGGAAGTACCATTAGGGAGTTTGACAATGATCGGATCAATTTCAAATGTTTCAGAAAAATCTCTGAGGCAATATGACACATGGTCAGTGGCACCAGTGTCTATTACCCAAGGTTTATATTTTTGTATACAAACATTAAGAGCCTTTATGTGAGATTTAAAATGCAGAATATGTGTCACTTTACCATGAGGAGGTGGCGGAAGTTGAGTTAAGATGTGATTCACGCTATGAATATGTTGCACTTCTTACTTATTGAGTAAGGTCAGCAAAGCTTCCTTTTGTTATGGAGTGAAATCGCTCCCTATAGTCTTCTTCTCTTCCAACTGGGGGTGATTGAAACCGAGATCATCATTGATCTTCTCGGTTTCTTCACCTGTGTTGAAGCAATTCATCATTGCTGGAACAGAGTTAGTGCTTCTTTGCGTTAGGTGAGGAGGAAGTCCGTGTTTCTTGTAACACGTATCTACTGTGTGTTCAATTTTGTCACAAAACGAACATTGCATCCTTGTTCTGCCTCTTCTGCCCCTCCCCCAAGCTTGAAACCTGCCTCCCCTACCTCTTCCTCTCTCTCTCTCTACCTTGAGAAGGCATAGCAGTGTTCAAGGAATTGGTAGGTGCCGCCAAAATTTGAATGCCTGAGGTAGTTTCAAGGTTGAAGAACTGTCTCTCTTGTTGAGTAAGCTTGGAGAGCACCACATTCAGACTCGGCTACTTGTCCAAGAGCATGATCTGAGACCGCACATTAGAATATTGCTCATTCAATCCTCTCAAAACTTCACAATTCTGTCTTCCTCCCTTTGGCTTCTAATTACTCCTAGATCACATTGACACGTGATGCCACATTCACATGATGGTATTTGCCGAAAATTGTCAATTTCTTTCCAAATTGTTTTGAGTTTCGTGTAGTAGGATATCACATATTCGCCTTGTCTTAATGTGTATAGTTCTTCATATAATTCACCAACACGGTACCTATCGCCTTGATAATAGCGTTGCTTCAGATCAAGCCACAAATCACTAGTAAGATTGTTCTATGTTACACTTTGACGAATATCTGGACTAAGTGAAAGATTTATCCAGCCAATTACATAAGTGTTACACCTTTCCCATATTTCAAACAATGGATCTGTGTTCTCTGATTTTGTGATGCTTCCATCAACGAATTTTGTTTTGTTCTCAGGAATTTTGTGATGCTTATGAAGATACCAGTGGGGAATGTGTTTGTTGACCCAAGAGATTTCTAGGTATAAAAATTTCGCTGCCACTTGCAAACTTGGTTGATTTTAAATAGGTTCTAGCACATTATTTTTTTCCCCTTTTTCGTTTCTAAGTATAAAAATAACAATGTTGTTATGTATATATAGTATGCAAATAATCTACAATAAAGATTGTGCTTTCTAGCAGTATGTCTCTTTTGTAACTACACTGGTTTAAAAATTCGTAACCATTATCTAACGTCTCATAACAATTGCATTTACTATTATAAAATATAACATATAAATTAAAAAAAAAAAGGTGCAGGATCACATGTTTAATCTTGACTCTATTATTGTATCATTTTCAAGCTGATTTGCAAGTTGCAAGTGTTATAAATTGAGAGTCCTTGTAAAATGATAACTAGAATTCCTCAGTTTAATTGTATTACATGAATTGAATATAGAAGAGAGCAGTTGAGTTAGCATAGTTATACTTTCGTATCATTTTTATATCACATTATATTCACCTTCTCATTCTCTCTAGTCTCTACTCTGTTTCGTTCCAAATGTGATTATTTTATTTTATGTAGACGCAGAAGCCAGAACACTGAAACACATTAAAATATGTATGTCTTGAAGATAAATGCAGTGCTATGAATCATGAGTATAATTTTTTTCTCCGTTTCTTTTTTGTTTTCTTCAAAAGTATTCTTGTAATATATGCATTCAACATATGACAGGACGTATCTCCTGCTGTGCCATACTATATTCAAAGCAAATTTTTTGAAGACACCAATTTGTATAGGACACAAAGCCAAATCCTAAACTACGAGCCTACGCTGTGCACTTACACTTTGACAATTCTATTGTTTGATCTCCATATCCTCCTTGGAGATTTACTTGTCTTCACAGTTGATGGTTCTAACTGAACTTCCAGCTTGGATGTATCTAAGGACAACCTTTCCATAATGAAAGCATCCAAATCAAAACCACTTTCATCTTCTTCACCATCATCGACATTAGAACTTGTGCCGGCTAAATCAACCTTGTTTTTATTTATTCCGGCGATACTTTTGAAAGAATCCGGCATCATGTTGGAAGAATTCGGGTCCAGCTTAAGGAGTCTCTTCAGACGGTCAACGGCTGGGTCTATAATATCTAAGAATCCCATAACCCATGAAGCATCATCTACAACTTCCGTGCGCTGTTGGATGCAACAAATTGAATTTTGTTATATATGCAGGAGCTATCAAAATAGTACTTCCATCGAAATTCAACTTTTCCCTTATCTTTCAGATCCAAAGATTGGTTAAGTTATTCAAAGTGGTGGTGATTAATTCATTAGGCAAACTTTGGATTATAAGTTACTTGAAGCACTAGGAAATTTAGACTATTTTCTCAAACAGTTACCTGCTGGAAATACAGGTTACGAATCTCTTCAGCACGAACAGAATTTCCTTGATCTTCCTCCAGTGATGCCCAAGTCATCCATGTCACATAACTCTGAGAGTTTATGTTCAATGATGATCTAAATAATCTTCGGGCAGCTGAAAGATTACCAGCCCTCTGTTCTAGAACACCCCACGCCTGCATTCGGGAGTAGTAGTTACAAGAGGTGAATACCAAGCTCTTTTTAGGATCAATATGTCCCTACATTTTATGCATTCATATAAATTTATCACCTGAAGACACCTAGCAGCACTCTCACTGTTTGAATCAATTGATAAGGACTTTTGATATAACTCTCTAGCTTTATTCAAGTTTCCTTCCTTCCACTCCATCCAACCCCAGGCCTGCATATTCCCAAATATCTGATTACTCGTTCTCTTTTTCACAGAATTACAAACCAAAGAAGAAACTCCAAAAGCCACCAGCAAATCAAAATTGTAGCTAGGAACTTCTGAAATATATTATAGTAACTTCTGAAATTGACACAAACCAACAATGCATATTTGATCCAAGTGAAGAAATTCTTACAAACCAAACAGGTTGATGCCTTGGATCCAATTCAGATGCTCTCCTGAACAAGACCCGAGCAAGGTTTGCCGTTGAGTGCTTGTATTCTAACAATGCAAGAGACTGAAGGAGAACAGGATCCCTCGGATTTAGAGCATGGCCTATCTTTAGAAGTTTTCTTCCCTTGTCAATGTTGCCCATTTTAGATTCAAAGATGCCCCATACATGCCAAGCAAACCTATTTTTAGGACTTGCCTGTACTGCTTTCTATTAAATTACAAAGGAACAAAAGAAGCACAAGTCATTCATAATTTATTAATCATAATTAGTAGAAGTAAATGTCAAAGAAATGTTGATTGATTGTCAAATTCATACCTCAAACAATTTCCTAGCAGCACGGTAGTTTTCCTGTTCCACCTCCATTTGTGCCCAAGCCTGTTTCCAAGAACAAAATCAATTCATATTTTCCTTAAGATACCATGCACAAAAATAGAAATTTGTTACAGAAACATTATCCCTCGGACGATTAACTTACAAGCCAACTAGCGCAGCTGTTAGGATTAGATTTCGTGGCCTGACTGAATAAATATCGAGCTTGCTGATACCGATTTGCTCTAACTTCAAGCAATGCCAGTGTTTGGTAAATATATTCATTCTGTCCACAATACTTAAGACCTTTCACTAACAAACTCCTTGCCTTCTTTATATTTCCCTGCTTTAACTCTAGAACTGCCCATCCGTGCCAAGCAGCAACATGCTTCTTATCAGCAACCGTGGCAGCGTCGAATAACTCTCTTGCCCTCCTCATATTTCCCATTTTATTTTCTAGAACAGCCCAACACTAATAAAAAAGAAGTTAAACCCAAATTCAACATACAAGAGAGGAATCAGCGATCACACATTAAAGAAGAAAGAAAGAAAAAAGATTAACCTGCCAAATGTAAGCATTTTCACCCTGAGTAGCCTGGCAACCCTTCTCGTACACCTCTCTCGCTTTACCTGTCTTTGATTGCTTGCTCAAAATTTTCCCAAGTGCCACATAAGCTCGACCATCTTCCGGCCAACAGTATATACACTTCATTCCCATTCGAAAATAATAACAATAATAAAAAAATAAAGAATTAGAAACACACTCAATTTTGGCAATTTCTAACGGTAGCTACTCTCACGAAGATGGTTGACATAACACGAGTCACAGCTATTATCCTCACAATTATTCTAAACAATTCCATGTGATTAGTCGCCATTTCCAACGCTAAACTTTATAATATTGATAGTTAAACAGAGAAGGTTATGGAATGATAATGAAACACACCTTCTGAAGTATAGCTTCTGCTTCTTCATAGAGAAATTTTCTAGCCAAGACCTTGGCCCTGTACAGTGCCAAGTCCAAGTTCACAGTTAGCGGCTTCTCTTTGGGATTCGATTCCACCCTTTCGGGCTCAAACATGGGCATCTTCTTCGCGAACTTCGTGAGTCCGGCATCGATCGCAGAAGCAGAACCATTCGCTTCATCGTCATCGGTCGCGTCCTTCCCTCCGTCCTCCTCCTCATCGCCGGAAACCTCCATCACCGGCCGGCGAACGACGAGCCCTCCCTCATAGTTGGCGTCTTTCGGCAAAACTACATTGGAACTGGGACTCTGTTGGGAGGAAATGGCATTTTTGTCCAGGACAGTAGTGGTGGATGAGGAAGAGTCTCTGAGAGAGCAATATGGCGGAGAGGGCAAAACTGGAATTTTGATGCTGAACTTGAAGTGGTAGTAGTTGTTGTGCTTGGGCTGAGTGAAGAGATTGAAGTTAGAAGAAGATGAAGATGATGGGGAAGGAAAAGCGTTCATTTCTGGTTAACGGATTAAACTGTTTTTGTGTTTTACTATACGAAGGAAATGTGAGGTCGAAGGGGGAGGATGAAGGGAGCATGTGTAAGTTTACTATTTTAGACATGGTCATGATGCGTGCTTGATGTTTTAATATCATTTTATAGTTGAAAAAAGGGGGCATTTTCGTAGTTTCGTACTGTGTTTATAAACTGGAATGACATTTATCCACGTTGCTGGAGGACTTTTGTGGCCGAGACTTCATCCAAAGTGCAGATTTTAGTGACACGTGTGGGATCATCATTGGCATGTGTGTTTATGTTTGTGATTTCTCAGACACACAGATATGCAAGAGGATGAACACATTTTTACCTCTCTTGTTTTATTTTAAATATATTTAATATATTAAAATGTAATTTTTTTTTCAAAAATTGTGTAGACATTTTTATTACTTTTTTTTTTATCATTGCTGAGAATTTTTTTAAATTAATTATTTTCTTTAAGTTATAATTTAACTCTTTATACATTTAACCTCACTATATCTAATTTTTTTATTTATTTTATAATTATAATATACGTAAAAAATCATTAATTACTTATTTATATAAAATATATATTAAAATACGTAATATATTAAAAATTTGTTTAAATAATATATATAAAAATATACATATATATAACATAATCAATTTAGTATAAGTGATCGATCTTTATGGTATACAGAGTATTTTTTTAGCTTATATTTCTGTACAATAATTTGAGTCGAGATATAACTCCTTCTAATGCTAAAGAATAATTTATATAGAGTTTTATGTTCTAAGAGCACAAACATCGAGCTATACTTCAGTCGTCGAGAAACATCGGAGGAGGTTGAAACTTGCAAAAAGACTCCAATATGCTCAAATAAGAAAAAGTATAAGATGAGGTATAAGTTATTTAGAGATGTTGTGTTGTAAGTAGTTACTCAGCAAGCCTAGTATTGTAGAGCTGTTAAGGATATTAGCCTGATTTTATGGTAATTGCTCCTAAACATATTCAGATGATTCTATTATAGTCGAAATTTTCTGTAACTATAGATAACTTACCTTTATTATTTTACTTGAATTTTGATTTATAGGTATAATTATGTCGAGTTGTAGCTAACGGATCAAGAGGTAAATTTGGGCCAAGTATAGCTAATAGATCAATGGCTGAATTTGGGTCGAGATATAGGTTTCATTGGCCGAGTTATAGGTAATGGATCAAAACTTGTTCTCTGAGTAATTGGTGGCAGTTACCGAGTAATATGGAATGGACCAAATTCTAGACCGAGTTTGAGGTATAACGATCGAGTTATATGTTGGTAATTTGTGAGTCATGAAAATCCTAATGTTTTGACCTAATATCCGAATTATAACTTGTAGCCGTCGAGTTATAATGACCAGATCACAGCCCCAAGCTTGACCTGTTTATTTTTAAGAGAACCAGGTTGAGCTTTTATGAAAATTGTTTTATAACTCGGCAACATATAGAAGAGATGCGGTTGTGTTATAATTCGGAGATATGAGGATTAGCCCCCAAGACAACTTGATAATCTTGAAAATAAAATTGGACAAACTTGTCATTGGAAAATGTGTTGCTTATTTCAATATATTTTTGAACGAGTTTATAGGTGATTGTTTGTTGGACTGACACCGACTTAAAGGTGTCGATTTGCTTTAGCTGATTCAAACTTATAATTATCAATGTTTGAGGTGATTCCGACTTATAGGTATCAGATTTTTTGGATTGATTTTGACTTATAGTTGCTGGTTTGTTACATTGATTCTGACTTATGGTTGCTGGTTTGTTAGATTGGTTCTGACTTATAACTGTCGATTTGTTTTTGTATGCTGACTTTAATATTGGTTTGCTATAATATATGTAGAGCGTAGGAAAAACAGTAGCCAAACTAAAGACATGAATAAAAATAAAGAATGATGAAGTTAAAAATAATGTACTATTTATTGAGAATTACACTTTTAACATAAAAGGTATAGGATGAAGTGCCACATTAAAATCCCTCCAAACAAAACCTGGTGTAGGAAAAGTCTTGTGAGTGGGGAAAATATAGTACATCTTCGAGTCATAGTTCTTTGCCTAGTAGTGCTTGAAGGGTGCAAGTTCCTTGCCGATCGATTGTTGATTCAAAAAGGTTCTTCTGGTCGTCTTCTTTTGATTGAGTTAGTTTATTGATCTGCTGAACTTGTCTAAGTTCTTCTATTTTCATCTGTCTAACTGCTTTTTCTCGAAATTCTGCCAAAGTCTTTGGCTTGGTGACAATAATAGTCTCGTGAAATTTGCTAAGGCGAAAACCACTCTTAAGAGTATGGATGTGGAAGTCAGGGTTGCGGTTGGAGATCTCCATTGCTATCTTATTGAACCTCGTCATGTAGTCACGATGACTTTCGTGTTGACCTTGTTTGATTGTGCTAAGGCAGTCAGAATTATGAACATAGATCTTGGATGCTACAAAATTATTGGCGAATAGGTCAGCCAATTCCTGAAAAGTAGAGATAGAACTTGTAGGTAAAGATGAAAATCAGGGTAAAGTAGTACCATCTAAAAATGTGGAGAAAGAACGACATAATATTGGGTCAGAAGCATCGTTAAGAAACATCATTAAGTGGAACTTAGTGACATGTATGCTCGAGTCCCCAATCCCCTCATATGGCTTCAAAGTAGTTAAAGTAGTTGGTAGGGTGAAGTTCTTCGACATCTAAAACTTCATGATTTCCGTGGAAAAAGGGGTTTATACGTCTTTTCAGCGCCTTTGAATGTATGACTTCTACCAGAGTATGAGTTCCTGACACATGCTCATCATCATTATGAGCATCCTTGCGATATTTCTTGTTATTCAGGTTCTTTTGCTGTTGTGTTAATAACTCAATTAACCTCTAGACCTCGGTCTCAAGCGCAACGTTATTAGCTAATAACTCGACCTGAGTTGGTAGAGGAGGTGGTGGAGTTTGCTCATCAGCCATTGATTATAAACGGCAAAATAGGGTAAATAATCGGGTAGAAAGATGGTAGTGGAGTTAAGTAAACTCGGCCCCATGGTGGGCACTAAATGTTCCTGCACAATAATTTCAGCCAAGGTATAACTCCTTCTTCCATTTATATGGAGTTTTCTGTCCTAAGAGCATAGACGTCGAGGAACACATGAGGGTTGGGACCTGCAAAGAGACTCCAACGTTCAAGTAAGAAAAAGTATAAGATGATGTATAAGTTATTCATAGTGAATAACATACATTTCACGTAGTTAAAGTTCTGTACTTTATAAAGATATTGTGTTGTAGGACTCAACAGACCTAGTATTGAAGAACTGTTAAGGATGTTAGTCTGATTTTGTGGTAATTGCTCTTGAATATATTCAAATGATTCTATTATAGCCGAGATTTTCTCTAACTAAAGATAAGTTACCTTTATTAGTTTACTTGAATTTTGATTTATGGGTATAATTAGTCGAGCTGTCGCTAACGGATCAAGAGGTAAATTTGGGTCAAGATATAGCTAATAGATCAATGGATAAATTTGGGCCAAGATATAGGTTTCATTGGCTAAGTTATAAGTAATGGATCAAGGCTTGTTCTCTGAGTAATAGATGGCAGTTACCAAATAATACGGAATAGACCAGACTGTAGGCTGAGTTTGAGATATAACGACCAAATTATGTGTTAGTAACTAGTGTATGTTCCCGTACCCTGTACGAGATAATATATGAAATTATATAAATATTTTTATTAAAGAAAATTAAATAAAAATATATATAATTATTATTATTATAAATATTTTATAAAGTTATAATTAAAATCAAACTCTAAAAAATTTTAATATTAAAAATAATTAATATTTATCTTAATCAATTTGAGTTTGTTGAGTGATCATCTCACTCATCCGCTTAAACAAGTATTAGGAAGAAAAAAAGGAGTATCAATACATGGTTAGACTTTGCAAGAGTATTGAAACCTATGAGTACCCGACCCATCCCTACCCGGTCAAGACAAATAATAACTCGACCCGAGGCGAGGCAGGTTTGGTTCAGGGCGAGTGTTCGAGCGGGGCAGAACAAGGTCGAGTTTAAGGCGTACCCACCCTAGGGTATATACATATAAACACCTTTTATGGATTAGAATTTGCCTCCCATCACAGATTCATGATTATTCTGAGTCCATACTTCATAGCCATGCTAGAGAGACTCAGTCATCCTCACCGGGAGTCTTCTTCTTCTCTACAGTAAACCTCACAGCTATAATTATCGTCACAGCTTCCGTCGTCTTGCTACTGAGCCATCACTGCCTATCTTCATAGCTCTCGTCGTCGCCGCTGCTGAGCCCGTCACCATCGTTGTTGAGGTCGTCGCTACCTTCCTGCTGAGCCTCTTTTTCTCTAGGTAAATTCCTTAAACTCGTTGCTGCTTCCTCCTATTGAGCCCCTTTTTTTAGGTAAATTTCTCTCCCCCTCTCTCTCTCTCCCATCACATTGTGAGTCTGGTAAGTACTTCTTCTTCTTCCACAGACTCATCACTTGTTCGTCGCTGCAGCTTTGTGTGAGTCTGTTACCGGAGCCCCTTTCTCCTGAGCGTATCGCTGTCTTCCTCCTCTATTTATCTGTCCGCAAATAAGTCCCCCTGCCTTTCTCTCACATTATAAATGACTGAATATATGTTTGATTGAATCTCTACTTGGTGAAGTTGTGAGTTTGTGTTATAATTTTATTGGTGAAGTTATGAATTTGTGTTGCAATTTTGTTTATATATATGCAGTGGGTCTAATCTACATTTTAATGATTTCTATCCATATTATGTACTAATATTTTTCATGATTTATTCTAAGATTATTTTATATAAAAATAAATATGTTTTATGATTGATTCTTCATTGAAGTGTGAATATTCTCATTACATAAAGTTTATTTTGTATTTTTCATTTTAAATCGTTATTGACTTTGGGTTCTAATTACTAATGTTGGCATCTTGCAATATTTTATATATGTTGATTGAGAATTAGAACTTTTGTGATTTTGGTTGATTTATATACGTGCAATAGATCTAATTACTTATGTTATAATGGTTTGCTCAGTTTTTTCGATAAGTACTTTATGTATGGTTTGTTTAGATTTTTCAATTTTTTCAATATAGTTGCTTTAAGATTATTTCATGGCTAGTAATGTTAGAGAGAACGCACAAAACAACAGTGTTGCTCCTAATGATATTGAGATTGACATTTAGAGTAATGCTAATACACTTTATGTTAAATTTGTAGTAATCAGACATTAGTTTTTTTTATTTCATGCTATTTGACTTTATATGAATTTTATGTTTGTAGTTTAATTTATGTATAAATTTTAATTTTTTATCTTAATTTATGTATGAATATGTAAATCTTAAAGTATTATTTAATTATTATAGGATGGGTAAGAGTGGGGAGGGTATTCGCAGGAAAGGGTTAATGTACAATATTTTACTACCGACAGGTATAGGTGGAGCGAGTAGTTGAGAAGTTTAAGGACGGGGGGCAGGACCGGGTAAGGCAAAAACCCATCTCACTGCTAACTCTATACATAGTGGATTAGTTCTCGATCTGTCCAGTTAAAAAAACACCATAGAAAAAAATAGATTTTTTTAAGTAGAATAATTTCTCATTGATAACATATTTATGGAGATTTGTTTTTGTTGGAATTTACCTGCGACAATTTTATTTGTTAGCATCATATTCATTCTTGAAGTCAAAATAATATCATCAATATTGTTACCTATTAAAATTTCACATTTTATGACATGATTTTCAAATTTTCAAGCTCAGACTTATGCCATTACAAAAGTAATTAAGTTAGTTAATATTCCTTAATAATATTCGATATATAATTTATTCTATTTTAAAATGAATTATTATTTTACTGAATTGTTAAATATATTTTTTTAATTTCTTACACCGATTTATTTGGCAATGTTTTCATACAGTGTATGGAATAATTAATAAAAATATATGAAGTTTTTATTAAAAAATTAAACAAAAAATATATATAACAATTATTATTATTATAAATATTTTATAAAGTTATAATTAAAATCAAAGGTTAACAATTTTTAATGTTAAAAATATTAAAAATAATTAGTATTTATTTTAATTAATTTGAGTTGGTTGAGTAGTTATCTCACTCGTCTATTTACAGAAGTATTTTTGAATCTCGCTTATGTATATAACAACTCATTGGCTAGCGAGAGACCCTTGAAAAATGGAGCTTCAATCCGTGGTGGATTAGTTCTCGACTTGTCGAGTTAGAAAATACGGGAAAAGAAATAGTATTTGTCTTGAAAGTAGAGCAATTATCACATTGATAGCAATACTTCTGGAGTTTTGTCTTTGTTAAAATTTAAATGTGACAACTTTATTTATTGATATCATATTCATTCATGAAGTCAAAACAATATGATCAATGTTATTACCGGTTAATATTTCACATTTTATGACATAATTTTCAACTTTTTAAACTTATATATAGACTTATTTCTTCACCAAAATTAGAGTAAAAAACCCAAATGAGCCAAGGGGAGCTCATTTTTACCCAAATCCGCCAAAACAAATTTTGATACATCAATCCACCAGAACACATTTTTATATAATTCAAATCAATAGGATTCGAATTAGTTTTGCACATAATTCGAACTGATTCAATTCGAATTATGACCAAATACTCTTCCCACGTAGTTCGAATCAATTAGATTCGAATTAGGCATGCAAGGTTCGAATTATATCAATTCGAATTACATGGAGTACGTGGCTTAGGGGAATTCAAATCGAGTTGATTCGAATTACAAGTGAATTCCCTACAAAAGGAGTTCGAATTAAATTAAATTAAATTAATATTTAAATTGAATTCCCTATAAAATTCTAATAATTTTAATATTTAAATTAAATTTTAATTTAATTTTTAATATTTAAATTTTTTTTCAATTTTAAATGAATTTAGTGTTATTTTAAAGTTAAATGTGACATAATAACTAGTATATTTAAAAATTAATATAATATTTAATTTTAGTATGTAAATAAAATTGAGGGTAAAAAATTCAAATGAGCTAAGGAGAAATAAGTGTAGAAATAATAAAGAAGATAGAGAGTATAAATAATACATTATAGGATAAAGTATTATTTTAATTTTTAATATTTAAATTAATTTTTTAATTTATTTTTTAATATTTTAAATAGCCTATTTTAATTTTAAAAATTTTTAAACAGATTTAATATTATTTTACTATTAAATCTAATTTAAATAATTAATAAGAAACTTTTATATTAATAATTATTAATAGATCAATTTTATTTACGTACTAAAATTAAATATTATATTAATTTTTAAATATACTAGTTATTATATCACATTTAACTAGGGGTGTTCATAAAAAAACAAAAATGTGGTTAATCGGTTAAAAAACCATAACCATATTGTGGTTAACCAGTTTAATAAAATAATTTTAAAAACCATATCCATATTTTTTAGAATTGGTTAACCAAAACCAAATTAAAAAAAAACGGTTTTTAACCGGTTAACCAAAACCAAAACCAAATTAAAATCAAAACCTAATTTCAAAACCAAATTACATACTCTTTCTCTCTCTCTCCCCTCTCTCTCTCTCTCCCCCTTCCCCTTTCTCTCTCTTTCTCTCTTCCTCTTTCTTTCTCTCTCCCTCCCTTCTTTCTCATCTCTCTCTCTCTCTCCTCCTATCTCTCTTTTTTTCTCTTTCTCCTCCTCTTTGTCCTCTCCTTTTCTCTCTCCCCCTCCTATCTCTCTCTCTCTCCTCTCTCTATTCTCTCTTCCCTTCTCTCTTTTCTTTTCCCCCTTATTTCTCTCCCATCTCCCTCTCTCTCCCCCTTCCTTCCCTCTCTCTGTCACTCATTTTTCTCTTTATTTCCTCTCCCCTTCACTCTCCCAGCTTCTCTCTCTCCCTCTTTCTCCCCTCTCTCTCTCTCTCCCTCTCTCTCTCTTCCATCATCTCTTCCTCATCTCTCTCTCTTATTTTTCCCTCTTTCTCTCCTCATCTCTCTCCCCTATCTCTCTTTTTCCCTTTCTTCCTCTCTTCCTCTCTTTCTCTCTCCCCTCTCTCTCTCTCTCTTTCTCTCCCCTTCTCCTCTTTCTCCACCTTGTCTTTCTTTCTCTCTCCCTTGTCTCTCTATCCTTCTCTCCCTCTCTCTCTTTTCCTCTTTCTCTCTCTCCTTCTCTCCCTCTCTCTTTCTCTCTCTGTCTCTCTCTCTTTCTCTCCGCTTTCTTACTTTCTCTCTCTCTCTCCTTGCCCTCTTTCTCCCTCTCCCTTATCTTTCTTCTTCTCTCTCCTCCCATTTCTCTCTCTAATCATCTCTCCTCCTTTTTTCTATCTCTCCTCCTCCTCACTCTCCTCTCCTATCCTTCTCTCTCTCTCCCATATCTCTCTCCTTTCTCCTCTCTTTTCCCTTTTCTCTCTCTCTCTCTCTCTTTTTCCTCCCCTCTCTTTCTCTATCTCTTTTTTTCTCTTTTCTCTCTCTCTCGCTCCTCTCTCTTTCATTTTCTTCTTTTCTCTCTCTCCTCTTTCTTTTTTTACTCTCTCTTTTCTCTTTCTCTCTCAAACTTCTCTCTATCTTTATCCCTCTTCTATCTCTTTTCTCCTCTTCTCTCTAAAGTGAGAGAGAAGAGAGAGAAGGAGAAGACAGAGGAGGAGAAAGAAAAAAGGAGAGAGATAAAAAGAGAGAAGAAGAGAGAGAAAGAGGATAATAAGGGAGAAAAAAAGAGCGAAGAGAGAGAGAGAGAGAGAATGAGAGAGACAGAAAAAGAGAAGAAGAAAGAGAAAAGAGAGGAAGGGAGAGAGAAGGAGAGAGGGAGAGGAGGGGAGAGAGAAAGAGGGAAGGGGAGAGAGAGAGCATGGGAAGAGAGAGGGAGAGAAGGATAGAGAGAAAGAAAGGGGAGGGGAGAAAGAGGAGAAGGGGGGAGAGATAGATAGATAGAGAGGAGGGGGAGAGAGGGAAAAAAAGAGAGGATGAGCGAGAAAAGGAAGAGAAGAGGAGAGAGAGGGGAGGGGGAGAGAGGGGAGAGAGAGAGAGGAAGAGAAAGAGAGGGAAGGGGAGAAAGAGGAGAATGGGAGAGAGAGAGAGAGAGAGAGAGAGAGAGAAAGAAGAGAGAAGAGGAGGGGGAGAGAAAAGGAGAGAGATGGAAAGCAGGAGATAAGAAAAAGTTACTCGTATCATTTAGAAAGAAAATTATTTATATCAGAAAAAATTATTTATAGAAAATGCTAAAAAGAGATAAGAAAGAAAAAGGAACAAAAGCAATGGAAGGGATTTCATTAGTTACAAATGTTACTCGTATTATTTAGAAAGAAAAAAATTAGATTAAAAAAATTCAATTAAAAAAAGGTTTAAAAATTTGGATTTTTGTATGTAAAAATATTAATTTTTGTGTAAAAATCTATTTTTACATGTAAAAACAAATTTTTTGTATAAAAACTGGTTTTTTTATGTAAAAACCGGTTTTAGTGTAAAACCGATTTTTTAATATAAAATCCAATTTTTAGTGTAAAACCGGTTTTTTAATATAAAAACCAATTTTTTATATAAAAACTGGTTATTTTTTAAAAACCGATTTTAATTTAATAACCGGTTAAAAACTGGTTTCGAATTTTACTAACCGGTTAATAACCAATTTCATCATGTAAAACCAATTTGGTTAATTAACCAATACTATATTTTTGGTTAACCAAAAAACTGGTTTGGTTTTTGGATTAACCAAACCATGAACACCCCTACATTTAACTTTGAAATAACACTAAATTCATTTAAAACTGAAAAAAAAATTTAAATATTAAAAATTAAATTAAAATTTAATTTAAATATTAAAATTATTAGAATTTTACAAATTCAATTTAAATATTAATTTAATTTAATTTAATTTAATTTAATTCGAACTCCTTTTATAGGGAATTCACTTGTAATTCGAATCAACTCGATTCGAACTCCCCTAAGCCACGTACTCCATGTAATTCGAATTGATATAATTCGAACCTTGCATGCCTAATTCGAATCTAATTGATTCGAACTACGTGGGAAGAGTATTTGGTCATAATTCGAATTGAATCAATTCGAATTATGTGCAAAGCTAATTCGAATCCTATTGATTCGAATTATATAAAAATGTGTTTTGGTGGATTGATGTATCAAAATTTGTTTTGGCGGATTTGGGTAAAAATGAGCTCCCCTTAGCTCATTTGGGTTTTTTACCTCCAAAATTATTAGATTGATTAATATTCCTTAGTAATATTACTAAAACATTATCGTTGAGTATTCATTTGTGTGGAAAAAACTATCTTATAATATGATGTATAAAATAAAATTAAAAATAATTTTTTATACAAATTTAAATTTGACTTTAAAATTGATTAACAACTCACCTATTTCAAATTTTAATAACAAAAACAAAATTAGTTAAGTGCAAAATATTCGAAATTTAATAATTTCAGTCATTTAAATTTTAATTAACGAAAATTGGGTTAGAAATTAATTATAACTTAATAGTCGATAATATATATATATATATATATATATATACAAAAATAATAATATCTAATGTATAATTTATTTATTTTTTTTGACATAATTAATATATAATTTATTTATTTTTTGATAGGATTATTGTATAATTTATTGAAAATTGATTTATTATCCAAATTTTTTTATAAAAATTGTAGTAGGTGAAAATAGTGGTCTTATATTATTATTTAAAAAATTATTCATAATTTTTTATTACATAATTAACTTAATTAATAATTTTTATTATTATTTTTCTACTTAAAAAAATAATATTTTTACTATTTATATATTTTTTTAATACTAATAAATAAGTGAATATTTATATTATATTTATTGTCCTAATTTGAATTGCTTATTTCGTATATGAATAATATAAATAGAGAAAAAATTATGTAATAAATCATATGTTATAAAAATTAGTTAATTTACACATAAATTAACCTTATTAAAAATAATTTTTTTATATATAATCATCTTTAATATATATAATATGTTTAATTATTCTGTTGGTCCTTATAGTTTCGTGAAATTTTCAGTTAGGTCCATATACTTTTTTTCTTTTTAATTGGGTCCCTGTACTAAATTTTTTTTTCAATTAAATCTCTCTTAGTAGTAATTGGCTTAATTTTATTGGGACCCAACTAAAAAAAATTAGTATAGGGACCTAAATAAAAAGAAAAAAAGTGTAGGGATTCAATTAAAAAAAATTTTGGTATAAGGACTCAATTAAAAGGAAAAAAAGTATAGAGACCTAATTGAAAATTTCACGAAACTATAGGGACCAACAGAGTAATTAAACCTATATAATATCATCATGTATATATTACGATGACATTTTAATTATTATGTGAGTGATTATTATTATTATTATTATTATTATTATTATTATTATTATTATTATTATTATTATTATTATTATTATTTATTTATTTGTTTGTTTGTTTTATTACGTTAATAAATAATATTTAGATTAAAAGAGAAAAAATATAATTAAAATTTTTTAGTTTGATTAAAAAATTTCTTGTAAGTATATCTAACTTTTATATATATTAAATATAATAATATTTAATAGTATAATATGTTTTGCATTTATGACTCAAAATATTAACTTAAGTGCGCAAGATCAACCTAGGTCTATTGTTCAGATTCTAAATTCGAATTAGGTTCATTATATTGAGACTCAATGTAGATGAAGTCCACGTGTCCCATCTCAAATCGGCTCAAATTGAATTTTCGTTGTTAGTTAGAGATGGTAATGGATGCTTATGTGGACGCGGTAGACTTTCATTCCCGTTCTTTGCTCCAATTTTTTTAAAAAGTACCCTCCATCCTCTCTCCATTTTTGTCGCAAGTCCCTCTTTAATGACCCCCTTAAGAATGCAGATATCCACAGTTATCTATAGATATTTTTTAAATTTTTTTTAAATTAAAAAAACATAATGTAATAATCATAAAATAATTAATTCAATATAATTCAACACAATTCATAATATATTCATTATAATAAATAACATTTCAAAAAAAAATATAAAAACATCTTCCAACAAATAACATAACATACTTTTTTGGAACGAAACTGAACGATGTAAAAACAAATTTAAGAGACAGAGAAAGTGACTTAGAGATAGATGAAAAATCAAGACTAAAGATGTGTCTAAAAAAAGTGTTTGAATTGGAGGCAAGAGTTAAAGTTACTAAATTAAAAAATATATATATTAAAAAAATCGATAATTTTATATTCACGTTGTTTTAACAGGTCTTATGGAGAGGATAACTATGTCCCCTTTTCCATCCATTTCATGTGGATAGGTTCCCACAATCCTACCAATAAAATTTTGACATATTTTTATTAAGTCACAAATTACGATTAATCTCTACGAATATTTATTTGACTTTTTTTATCATTCCAATTGCTAGCATTCGTCGGTTCGTAACGTGGAATTACACCAACCACTTAGTCAATTCTTAGATAACCAAAATCCAGATAATATCATTATCATAAAATTACATATATCTTATTAAATAATATTAATAAAAAATAAAATGTTTAAATACTAAATGAGTCATGACTAATATCACATTTTATAACTTGTGAAATCATATTATAAACTATTGATAAGTTTGAATTATAAATATAAATTGAAAAAAGTTAACTGGCCTTATTTTTAAACTGTATAATTTAATAATTTTTTTCAATTTCTATACTAATAATATTAATTTTTCTAACTTTTTTAGTTTATGTTCTCAATATATTATTCCTTTAGAAATATTCAATTACATAAATACTATCTACTTCGTTATACAATAATCCAGAATCTTAATTATTTGGCTTCTAAGGCGAGGACCTCTACATTTTCAAGAATGTGATGCAATTTATTTATCTATATCACCATCTTATAGCAAAATACACCAACCTCTAAATGGAGGTCAAAATCAATAACCAAATAGAAAAATAAAAAAAAAGTCAAATACATAAATGTCTAACTACTATGATACATAGATAAATATGAAATTACAATTACACAAGAATTTTTCTAAGTTATAATTCAAAATTCACCTATCCATTCTATCAATTAAATAACATATTCGAGTGGCACAATTTCTGTAGGCCACCACGTTGACTTTCAAATACCTAAAAAACTCTTATTTTCTTTAGTATAAGTCATGCAAACCTTCTAGTTCATAAACTTCACTATGCTCTCAAGCTCGTTAATTACCTCAGCAGTGTCTCGAACAATAAGCGTATTTTTGGGTCTCAGAATTTGATCAATTTCAGCCACAACAACTTGAAAATTGCACCTAAAAGACCAATAAATATATCAACAAAATGACACAGATAATTATTGTCTGTTGATATAATCTGATAAACTATTGGTTTTAATGAATAAGAAATGAAATAATTATACACACATTTTCTTGAATCTTGAAAACAAATAATCTGCATGGAGAAAATCGTAGGACCTAGGATAAGTGCTAAACGATTTACACCAATTGTGTTACATGCCAAAAAAAATCGTGTTCATATATAATAGGAAGTGTATTTGGAGTATCTACTGAAACCACATTCATGACTTAAATATTCAAATCTTTTATAGCTGCAGCAAATCTGGAGACCAAAAAATAATTATAAAACAAAGGTAGTGACAATGATAGATTTATATAATTCGGATTAACATTTTAAAAGTGATTTTTCTTACCCTCTGTAGATTGATCTTATATCCATAATATTTTGAATATTTGACCATTAAATTTCTCCTAACACATTTTTAGTGTTCATAGTCCATGTTAAAATTGTGAGGACAGACTTTTCATAAACTCCAACTTGAGAATTTGTCAACCATGATCCATGAATACTTCATGGTTAACATATTATATATAGCTCCGAGTGTGAGTTGGAGGATCTGGTGGCTTGTATCCACGATAAGTCAATAGTTACCTTCTTGCCACGACGTCTCATAGTAAAAAAAAATTGTTGTAAAAACTACCAAATAAAAGAATAATTGATAAAAAAATGAGATCCTCTTTTAATATATATGACCTTTTATAATGATAAAATAAAAATAGAAGGAATAAAATTTTGTATTTTTATATTAGAAATAGAATTTAATATTTATCCTAATAAAATTAAATAATGGATTAGTTATAATTAATATATTTAAATAAATAAAACAAATCAAATAAAAATATTTTTAAGAATTAATCAAATCAATTAGTTAATACAAATAATTAGTATAATTGATTTGATTTGATTTAATTTATTGAATTCAAAAAAATAAATCAAGAAATAGTTGATTAAATTTAATGAATTAAAAGACAAATAGGAAAACACTCTCTTAGGAGACAATAATTTTCTTAATTAAATTAATCTGTGTTTATTATATTCGATTAGAATAAATAACAAATTATTTATTTTAATATGCACCTTATAAATTAATAAATTAAAAAAATTGATATAATGAATTATAATTAATTAATTGATATAAATTATAATAAATTACGTAATATTTAAATATTTAATTAAATTAATTAGTTGATATAATTAATTTATTATAATGAATTGTATTTAATAAGTTAAAAGAAATAAATTGAAAAATACTTTTAATAATTAATTGTTTGATATAAATTATAATAAATTGTGTGATATTTAAATATATAATCAAATCAATTAGTTGCTATAATTAATTCACTGTAGTAACTTGTATTTAACGAATTAAAAGAAATAAATTGAAAAATATTCTCCACGTCAGTTCCATCATTAAGTGTAAAAATCCAATTTTTTATATAATAGAATAGATAGAATAAATTTGTGAGTTATAAAAATCCTAACGTCGTGACCTAATATCCGAATTATAATTTATAACTGTCGAGTTATAATGATCAGATCAACTTATATAGTATTTGGATGAAAAAAATAGAGACAGGAAGTTAAGAAATATTTTAAAATTTGGCCACCAATTAAAATCAAAGCTAATAAATAGTAAACCTTTTGCCTATCATATTTAAATTTGATATTTTGTATTTCATTACTCTCATTATTCTCTTCTAACATAGGCTTTTAATTGATAGTTGAGAACCGTTAAATTATTTGATAAATTTGATTAAATTATCATCTAACAATTTTTAACTATAATTAATTTCACGTGAGTTTTCAACTTTAATTTTACAATTTTCTATAGTAAGCAGACAACGTAACACATTTTTTTTAATATTGGATTAATAATAGTGTTTTTCTAAATTGTGATCTACTGTGGTATTTTTCTAAAATATAGGATGATTTAACTTATGGAGTACAAATCTAACCGTTCGATTTCTGTACTCGGATCGTCCGATTGTGTTTAAAAAATTAAAAAAATTTAGAATTTTGTGTACTCCAAATTTTTAAAATTTTTTAAATACAAATTGGTGAGTCTAATTTGTATACCCCAAATTTTTAAAATTTTTTAAACACAAATCGAACTCTCTAATTTGTATATCTCCTATAATTTTAAAAAACACAAAAAATTATTAGATTAAAGCATAACACTTATCTTACTTCCATATCCAAATTTTTTAACCACAAGTAACTTGGTGGAGCATGGATTCAAATTCTTTAGAACTAGCTAGTAATAATTACGTAGAAAGTGTGCACGTAGCATACGCAATTCTGTACTTTGAAATTTCAATGCGTTTCATTGATGATTACATGTTAATTTACCACCTTTCTGACACTTTTTTACCTCTACACACGGCCAATTCCTCGATCGAATATCAAAATATGCCAATCATGACAAAACATGTACGACCGAAAGTTCAATGAGAGTCTTTCTTTCTTTTTTTCCCGCTGAGCAATTCGTCATTCGTTCATTCAACTTATTATTTTATATAAAACTGAACGTATCTATTAATATTTAATAATGTTTTTGAACATGTCAATTCATAATTATTATCTCGTGTATATTTTGATTAACTTTTTGTGACGACAGACATTTCTTACCGCATATTGCTGATGATTTATAGAAGTATGATGCATGCAATCGTGTCAGCAATAAGTACATGTATCTATGCGTATGCCATTCATGAATTGTTTACATGATGGAAATTTACCTCTTCTCAAAGTCAGAATAGATCTATAACATGTAGGGCGAAACAAATATGGAAATGCATCGAATCATAATTAGAGGCTATTTAATCGTACAAGTCCATGTAACTGTGCTCTCTTTTTCATGAATAAAGGCTGCCATTGCTCCCCTGTAACTTTCACCTTAGATTTCACAAGTCACGTACGTTGTTCTGTAGTACTATCTGTGGATGCTAGTTCCATCGATCGGAATGTAAAGAAGACAGGGAGCCAAAAGATTATGCTTATCAGAGAAAGAAAAGGGTAAAACTGATGAATGATTCGGTTTCCGCCGGGAATGAACACGTTTGTTCTACCAATTTTTTTAATTCGTTGATCTGCACAAGGATTTTGCTCCGTAGAAGATTGGAGTTAATCTTTGATCATGTTAATTTTCATCAATTCTTTCAATAACTCGTTAGATACGGTGATATTGTTGTACATGAAGTTCTGTAGAATTCTTCAATTATTTAGTTTCATTTATTTTCATTATTCTATTTTCAGGTAAAACTCTAGATTAGTAGTATATAATTTAGTACAAGGGTAAAATATTTTAACATAACTTCTAACCGAAAAAGCTTGTGCTTGTTTGTCCTTTGGAGTTTGGAATTTACAGTGGTAGAAAACAGTTTTGGTATTTTGCCATTGTGCATTCATTGGCTGTTGTCTTCCTTCCTAACTAAGCAACAACACGGTAAATTGAACATCTAAGATATGCATTCTTGTTTACATTTTATGTATTGAATTTTTAGTCTATAAACTTTTATACACAAGTATGCATATAAAATCTAATTACCTTGCACATTTTGTTGTCTTTTTTGTAAAGAAAATAGTGAAATTTTATAAGACTGTTAGAATCAACTGATGACCTCACGCTTCTCTTAGGCACTTAAACTCCCTCCACTCCCCTTCAAGTATCTTCATTTTTTTCACCCTCATAGCCTTTTTGTGTGATTATAAAGAAACATAACCATTATGAACCACTACTGCCTTATGTTCCTCCTTTGCTTCACATTGCCCTTTGTATTTTGTGATGTTGAAATGCATTCAGGTACACAAAGATAGATAAACCTTGTTAGTTTTCTTTATAATCCTTCCCTGAAGCTTATTTTTGTCATAGTTTTAGCAGGTCGGTCAACCCAGATTCTGCACTCTTTCTATGAAGAAAGAAACTTGACAACGGTGATGGTGAAAGCAGAACAGACACTCTCTACATCAAGAAAATTTTTAATGCATGGTATTTTACACTTGCTTCTCTGTTTGTAAAATTTGAGTTTATTATTATAACTAACAAGGCTAACATAAAAATGTTCTCATCCAGGTTCATGCACAAACAAAGACATAAGCATCTCACAAAGTAGGGAATCTGCTTCTGGAATTCCAGAGTACATTGTGCAAATTGTGAATACATGTGTTTCTGAATGTGCTCCATATGATATTCACCTTCGCTGTGGCTGGTTTGCTTCTGCAAGAGTAATCAACCCAAGATTGTTCAAGAGGCTCTCTTACGATGATTGTTTAGTTAATGGAGGAAAGCCTTTGGCCTTTAGTCAGATCATTAGATTCACTTACTCCAACTCCTTCTTGTATTCTCTTGCTTTCAAGTCTGCTAAATTTTGCTCAACTCCCAAATAAAAGACACCCAACAAAAAATTAAAATAAATGAAGTTTAGAAAAATGTTAGGTGTACTCATTTTTGTATGGAACATTGTGCCGACTCATCTATGATTTATCATGACTTTATTACTTTAATAAGGTCCATATTCTCTTTAGTGGTAGATAATAGATGTATTGACACAGTATCACGTATAAAATGAATTCATCTAAAAATGTTTAATCCATGATATTTGTTTCAAACAAGTGAAAATATAGCATTTTGGTAGAGTAATCTTATAATTGTATCTCTCTCAATGGAAACAATTAAGTTGTTATGATTATATTTATTAGACTTTCCAACATAAAATGCTTCTGTTGTGGGGTTGTGGTTGCATGTTGCATGAAGAGTTTAAAGATTTCCTCATGCTGCAGCATGTGCATTCTTGGTGCAGAATAATTGAGTTGTCCTTTTTCTTTTTTTTTTGGTTTTAATTTTCGTTTTTATTCTAGCGGTATTGATGAACAGGGCTTATTATGTATGAATGGAAGTTCCGTAAATTGAACATATTGAAATTAAGCATTATTTGAATCACGTAAATTCTGCAAGCTTCTCAATGTATGTTTTCCTTATAAAGTTGATGTCTCAAATTCTGCCAGAAAGGGGCGCATGGAATAGCCAAAACGTCAAATTTTGTCTCTGTTTTTGTCAACAGACAAAATAGAAAAAGGGTAAAAAGAAAGTGGCCTTTTTAATCACTAATTTGAGTTGTTGCCGAATATTGTTCATTAAGGGCAAAAGTAAGATAGACATTTCAATTGCATCTTTAGGAGCGAATTTGATCCTCGTAGGCTCGTACATTATTTTGAAAGTAACATAAACATACTCTATCATTTAACTTTTTTTTTTTTAAGAAAAAGTCATACTGGTTAAATTATTAAATAGCTAAAATCAGTTATTAACTTCAAAAAACTATATATAAAATTTTGATGTGCTGTAATTGTAAAACAATTTTACATATGCATTCAATTGCGTAAAAATAAATACTTTAGCCTATGAATTGCTATATATGTAAGGCATAATTCAAAATTTCTATACTTATTTAGAGAGACAAATAAACTTATCACTTGATCGACCTATGTTGGTATGAGAAAATTAAATATTAAGTATATTATTCTTAATTTTTTATTATTAAAATGGGGCTAAAGTCTAAAGAAAGACAAATTAGATACCAACTAGATAAGAGAGACGGAGACTAAATTAAGTCTTTATGTTATGTTTGGTAAAAATGTATAGAATCAAGTTATGTCTCAGTATCATATTTAGTTTAAGATAAATATGACACTAACGAATAGATTTAAAATTTAAAAAGTTAAATAAAATATTTTTGAAGAAAAAAATGTTATTAAAATTTCAATCTCTGTCCCTCAAAATTTCAGTCCCTGTATTCCAATTTTCATGAGATATTTGGCAGTGTTTGGTTACTGTCTCAAACAAATAAAGACATAGACACAAAGACACAAATACACATAAACACAAAGATACATAAATTTTATAACATGTTTGGTGATAATACACAAGACACATCTATTTAATTCAAAAGTCAATTTTATTCCTAAACCAAAACAACCTCAACACCACCGCTACCATCTTTGACCATGATCACTACTCTCATAATTTTTAATTTTTAATCTTATCATAAATAATTAAATTAACTATTCTAATTCAAATATCAGTTACATAATTCAAAATTAAAATAATTGAAATAATTAAAAAAATAAACATAAATAAATCTAACAAAAACATATCTAAAAGCGGGTGAGGATTTATTAAAATTATGGACTATAAACAAAGAGCAGTGATGACATGACGAAGGTAATATGAAAGGCGACATAATAAGTTGACAACAAGTGAAGAGGGCAACAGTAAGATGAGGAGGCATCAGCATGCGCAAGCAAAAGAGGAAAGAGAGAGAAGGCAAAAGAGAAGCGGACAAAGGAGGGAGACAGTGGTGATGCCGGTAGTAGCGGCAGCGACAATGATGGAAAGAGAAGATGGTGGTAGAAAAGAGGTAGGGAGATGGAGGAATTGACAAAAGGAGAAGGAGAAGAGAGTTATGAAGGTTAGGATAAAAGACAATATTGAAATTTTAAAAAATAATCAGGGATAGAATTAAAAAAATCTGTATCTCATAGATTGTGTCTTAGTGTCATAACTTAAAAGAGATACACTAAATACATATCTTTTATGTGCATATGTGTGTAACTATGTTTATTGAGATTTTTTGTTTCAGCAAACAAACGATGTACGCGTACCACCGTATCCATATTTCTGGTGAGACAGAGACCCAAGAACATAAACATTGAAGACATTGACATAATGAGATACAAAATTTTTACTTTGTTATCCCTGTCAAAAAAAAAAAACACCACTGAAAAAGAGACAATAATAAACAAAATGGAAATTAAAAAAAAAGGGATAAAATTGAAAAAAATTGTGATTTAGTGTCTCAAACTAAAAGAGAGACATAAAAGACATGTATTTTATGTGTTCTTGTGTGCTATCATATCCATAAAAAATTTGTGTCTAATAAACCAAACGCTCCATAAAAAATTGAAAATTTGTATCTAGTGACTAAAATTTTAGTTTCAGTAACCAAATATAATATTCAGTTTCAGTCTTCACAACTTGGTCTTTCCAAGAAAATAAACGCACCCTTAAAGCGCTAACTACCTTACTAGAAATGTTCCAGTGTAGTTTCTGCTCTAAATTTAAGTTTTTATGTACTAAACAATCGACAAATCTATTGAGTTCTCTAGATATATTTACAAAATAAATATCCCAAAAATTCTGATAGTGTAAAAATAATAACTCGTGTTCCAGGTTTTTTGGGCCAAACATATGGAAAAGCTTTTATACTCACCAACGATGGCTCATCGGAGAATCCTTGTGTGCAACTTCTTTTTTAAATAATTGTAGCAGATGGTATTATTGTAAGTTGTAATTTGTACTTTTTAGAAATAATTTTTGAACAACAAGCCTTTGAGGGGGAAAAAAACTGCAATACCAATATCATGACTCAATCATAAGCCTTCTTAGCGGAAGTTGGAGTAGCAAAACGAAAATACACATTCTTTTAAAGAGATGAAAGTAAAAGTACCATTCTTGAAAATAAGTATATATTACGCACAATCCTGAGTTTCTTTCTACATTACTCATTGCTCCTAATTAATTCAAAGTCTAACACTCACATACAAACACAGACACAAACAAAATGAACTCAAAACTAAGAAGATTAATCTTCAGAAACTAACACAAGTACCACTTCTTATCTTCCTGTTGTCATAGCAATTTTATTGTGAAAATAATTTGAGTCATCAAACAAGATGCATGAGTCATCATTTGCCTTCTCTTTTTTCTTTTCTTCAAGTTTTCCCGCATCAGCATTCTTCTGCAGCTGAAGTGCAAGCTCAAGTGTCCACAGTACATCACCCATTGAAGGACGTTCAAGCCCATTATCAGATAAACACTTCTCAGCAATCTCAGCAAACTTTTTCAAACAATCAATGCTAATCTTCCCTTGCAGATGAGGGTCAATGATATCTTCAAGTGAACCTTTCTCTAGGTTCATCAAAGCCCAATCAGCTAAACTAACTTGCTCTGTTGGCAACGTAGGATCAAGAGCTTGTCTTCCACATAACACCTCAAACAGAACCACCCCAAAAGAGTAAACATCAGATTTCTCTGTCAGTTGTTGCCTGCGGAAGTATTCAGGATCAAAGTAACCGAAACTACCTTTCACCATTGTGCTGACATGGGTTTGATTCATGTTTGGACCAGTTTTGGATAAACCAAAATCAGAGACTTTTGCTACCCAACTTTCATCCAAAAGGATATTTGTTGTTTTTACATCACGGTGAATTATGGTGAACTTGGCACCGGTGTGAAGGTAGTGAAGCCCTCTCGCCGCTCCAATACATATTTCAAGCCTTTGATTCCATGGCAAAGATGGCTTGTTACTCTTATAGAGGTGTTGCTGAAGAGTCCCATTGGCCATGTAATCATAAATTAGAATCATTTCGCCATCTTCTTGGCAAAAACCAATTAGAGAGACTAAATGCCTGTGTCTTAGCTTTGAAAGCATGTAAATTTCATTCTGAAACTCGTTGATTCCTTGATTTGAAGATGGGTTAGATCTTTTCACAGCAACTTCTTTCACTCCTCGTATGACACCCTTGTAAACCTTCCCAAATCCACCAACACCAATGACCTTTGATTCATCGAAGTTGTTTGTAGCGAGTTTAATCTCCTCCATTGAAAAGTTTTCGCACAATAAGCCTTGTGTTGAAATACTACAACCAGCACCACTCTTATGGTGGCCACATTCAGTCGTTGTGTTCGGCGAGTCATGTATGGCCAACCAATTACCAAGAACAGTTTCATTTCTATCACCCTTTCTCTTCTTTCTAAGGTAAACAAGTAAGCATAAAGCTGCAACAAGAAGAACCAATCCAGTAGCAATGATTGCAGCAAGATTATTATGTTTTTTGTTACCTTTCTTAGCTTCGGAATCAAGAAGCAACTTTGATGGGGTAGGATTTTTCCCTGCCAAGTTTCCACTGCTGTCATTGATCTTGAATATCTCCAATCCATTAAGAATTGCATCGTAATACTGTGGCTTTGTTTTCACAGCGGGATGCAATTCCACCCACAATTCTTGATCATCAACACCAGGTACATCCACAACAAAAGTGACAAAATCTTGATAAATGGGAGCACCTTTGGATTGAGTCCACTCATAAACATCAGCACCCTCCAGTGCAGTTTGGTTGTTAACGTAAATGTTAAACTTTCTTTGATTATTTCGGGTGAAAAACAGCTCACAAAAATGGAGCCTCACAATGTAGGTGAAATTTGCATCAACCTGAAAAACCCAACTGAGGTTATAATTCAGATTCACTCGATTATCAGGACCCATTGTTCTTGCGGTGGCGTAAACATCCTTAGGAGCAATGTATTCTGGAAGATCGGAATAGTATTGAATCGTAAGATTCTTATCCGCCACAGCAGTGACACCTAAGGCTGCGGCGAACAAGTAAGGTGAATCATCGTACCATGTTCTGCTAAGACCACCGGAATCTCTGTCGGGGGAAATGTATTGTCCACCAACGTTCAACCGAATCATGGTTTGCAACGACGAGTTGGCAACAGAAATCGATTGGTGAGTTGAAACCAGAGGTGGTGGTTGAGTGAACAAGTCAGGGATAGCAATAACTTCAATGCCATTGATGAAAGCGTATGATCCATGGCGTTTGGAACACGGTGTGAACGTGATGCTGAGTTTACCTGATTCTGCAGGGACGAGAGAATACTCCTTGATGAAGTAGGCTTTTGCGAGAGCTTTTGCTGTGAGGTAGGCACTGAAATTGTTGAGCAGAGTGAAGCCATTTGCGTCGACGGAGAAGTATGAGTTGTTTGGATCAAGAGAAGAATCGTAGGTGGAAGGGTAAAAGTGGAGTCGAATATAGTGGCGTGTGTTTGGTGAAACAGGGAACCGGAAAGTTGATGAAGAAGAAGTGAAGATCCTTGCAGACATGTATGGTATTTGTGAAGGAAGAGAAGGGTCTTGTTGTTTTGCTGTTGAATTCTTTGTGTCAATGGAAGAAGGTGTTGTGAAGTACTTGGAATCTGGCAACCATGTTCTTCCGTTAGAATCTGTTCCACCGGTGGAAGAACCGCATGAGATTAAGAAGGATTTGGCCGCTGGTTCTTCAGTTCTTGCGGTTGTGATTAAGATTAAGATGATGGAGAAAATGATGAGAGAAAACGGGTACTGAGAATGAGGCCTCATTGCTGGAGAGAAGAAGAAGCTGCTTGGTAGAGAAGAAACTGAGACAGAGGACAAGTTACAAGTGAGAAAATTTAAGGGAAATTAACGCGTAAATTCTTCAGAGGAACTCGGTGAATAATTAATAAAGCGAAGAACAAAACAACAATGTTTCTTTTTTAATTAACTTTCATATGATTGTGTATTAATGATTTCTGTGTTTTTTTGCTTTTTCTTTCCTTTATAGAAAAGTACTGATAGATAATGAAAATACTAAACAATGTGAATATAAATATATTGGATGTTTGATTTATTATATGTGCGAATGGTTATTTTAATATTAAAATTTGGATAGGTAATTTAGGGTGTAGTATATTTTTATTTTATTAGGCCAATTTTAAAGCTCATTATTTATAGAAAAAAGGACAAATAGATATCTAACCTTTTATCCTGCAGACATTTTCGTCCCTGACCTTCACAAAACTTGGACAGATCAGTTTTTCCATCCAAAATCTAATGGAAAAGTCTGACGTAGCTCCTGTAATGCTTGTGACCGCCATAAATTCAACAAAACAAATCCTCATAATTTCATGAATTCTTCACTTTACATGCTTTTTTTCTATTTCTTTCAAGTCATTCTTGCCTTCAAAATTTTAAATCACTCAAACAAACATATCAAGGTATTGAATGGGAGAAAAGTAAATTAAATTTAGCTCTAACCCCATTACAACCCTTGAAATGACCTCTTGATATGTGTATCCATGCATTGAATATATGTTGATTGGTAGAAGAAGAAAAAGCCTTAAAAAGCAAGATTAGTAGAGAATGGAGAGAATCGACCCTCAAAAACCAGAGAGATTTGAGTGCAAACACTTCCGGTGAAGATTCGATACACAATCCCTTATTCCTTGCTTTCACGAGCTTTCTTCTTGCAAGTATATTTATACTTCATTTTGATATTTGAATTAGTGGAATTCATAAATCATCATACTATCTTAGCCCTACTTTTTCATATATATTCTTGGAGATTGATTCATTTTAACCAAATAAGTAGACGCATTTTGCATATTAGTTGATAAACCACAAGAGTTTAGCATGAGGACATGCTAATGTTTAAGTGTGAGAAAGTTGATGAACCATAATTTTATAGTTTATATTGTATTGAATTTGGTAGATTTTATCAATTTTTTCACGTTTATTTATTAAAATAGCATGGTTTTGTAAATTTTTCTTAAGTGTGCTTAATGATTGAAAACATGTTTTATAGGCTATTAAATTGCTCAATTTAATTTATTTTTCTCCCATTAGATACTTTGATATGTTTGTTTGAGTAATTTAAAGTTTTGAAGGCAAGAATGACTTAAAAGAAATGAAAAAAAGCATGCAAAGTGAAGAATTTATGAAAAAATAAGAATTTGTTAAATTCATGACGACGTGTACGTACGAGAGAGAAGTTTATTAGGCGACGCGTACACGTGACCCACACATACGCAGTAATAAGTATTACGGAAGTCACGTCATACTTTTTTGTTGAGGTCTGATAGAGAGATCCGTCCAAATTTTATGAAAGTTAAAAGTTTAAAAATATTTTTGAATACTGAGACACGAAAATGTCCAACGAAAACGTTGTTCAATGGGAGAAGTTGTGATCCAATAACGGAGAATGGTTTATTCTTTATTGTTTAAACGTTAAGGATTGCTTTAATGCAACAACTCAACATATATACACAGGAAGACTTCTTTTTCGTCTCCGTTGCAGTGAAACTTGGTTTGTATTTTTATTAATAAGGAGGCTACTTTTTGGTTTGTATTTTTATTTTTTGGTTTAATTTTTTAATATATTTTTTTAAATTTTATAAAAATAATAAAATAAAAATATAAACCAAAGGTACTCTAAATATTCAATATTCACACCGTAACTCTGCTTTTATTTTCTTGGAACGACCTGAAACTGAGATTGGGAGTGACGTTTAGTGACTGAGAGTAAAATTAAAATTTTAATTTTAAATTCTAGTTTTTTTTAGTATTTTAAGAAAATAAGAACACAAAAAATTTAATAATATTTTTTTAAATACTCTTATTTAAGTCTATATAGTACTATTCATTAGATAATTTAATAAATTTAATTAGTGACTAAATTTAACAAAAGCATTATTTAATAATTTTTAACTATTAATTTTACATGAAAATAAATGCATGTGAGCCTCTATTTTTTATTTTTTTATTTTTTTTAACTAAAACACAAAATGCCATGCAAGATTACACATTAAAAAAAAACACAACTCGCCCCCATTGATTTGGTGTATTTTTAAAATAAAATATTAAATTATGAAAACATTTCACCAATTTCAAGTAAAAAAATTTGAGTTCATCTAGATTCCAAAATTTAAAAAATTTACAAATCACTCCTACCATTTTGATTTTTTAGAAATCACCCTTCTATATTTATTAAAAAACCAACATTTTTTGAAAATTCACACATGAACTTCTAATATTAATTTTTTTTCAAAATACTTTGAAAATATTTTATTTTGTATTATATTTTTTTATATTTTTTAATTATTGCTAAAATAATAGATAATTTTAAATATAATAAATATATACTATGTATGTTAACAAATTAAATAAAATAATTTTAAATTATTACCTTCTTAACTTTATCCTTTTAATATAATTAGCAAATAACGTAAGTATTTATATAAAAAAAAGTATAGGTACGTAACTAATAACATTTTTGAACAATATAAATTAATAGAATTAAAAGAGTAAATTTAATGAGTAGCATTCAACTAGAATCTAATGTACTTATATTTAATAGTTGTTAATATTATTCAAGATAATTATTATTTATCTAGCACTTCTCATAGCACAAAGATATTAATATAAAGGAATTAATACGGGGGATTAATTTTCCTCTTTTGTAGCTTATGTAAGCACTTTACTCCGAATTCTAGTGGAAATAATACTATAATAGAACTTGTCTGTATATATTTTTCAAAAATCTAACAAATTACATATATATTATTTTCGGTGAAAATAATCAATCTTTTTTAAAATAAAAAGGTTGATGAAATAAGAAAAAAATATTTTAATTATTTTTAAATTAAAGTAATAAATTTTACATCATGAAATATAAAGTTATAAATTTAATGTAATTAAATATTCATTTATTTTATTATCTTACCAATTTTCTTCATTTTAAAAAGATGTTTTTCCTATTATTGAGCTGGCACCTTATAACATAATCTTTTGTTGCTTCCCGCGAGGAATATCAACTAATCAAGACATAAGCATCTTCGTCGTCATCATCAACGCAAATAATCATAATTAAATCAACGCTAACAGTGAAATTTATCATGACATGCGCAATAGCTATAGCTCAAACCATTAGAGAGCAGCCATGGCCACCCCAATGAACCTCACTTCCAACTTCTTCTTCTTCATCTTCACCGTTACAATCATCTACGTAGCCTACACCTTTCCCAAGCTCCAACAAAATCAAACAAACCTCGCATTCTACGTCCACGAACACTTCACTGGCGAAGACACAACCGCGGCAACCGTGGCCGGAAAGGCAGGCCCCACCTCCAACATCTTCCACTTCGGCACCGTTGCAGTGGTGGATGACCCAGTAACAGTGGGACCCAGCGTCGACTCAAAAGTCATCGGAAGGGCCCAGGGACTTTACATAAACTCGCAGCTTGACGGAAAAGGGTTGCACATGGCATTCTCGGTGATATTCACCGATGGAAAGTTCAAAGGAAGCACGTTGGAGATTCAAGGCTCTGATATATCCGGAATGAAGGAACGAGAATTTGGTATTGTTTCTGGGACCGGTTATTTCCGGTTCGTCAAAGGGTATGGGGTTATGGAAACGGTGTTCAAGGATTTAGCTAAGCTCAGAGGAACGCTTAAACTCAATGTAACGGTCAAACATTATTAATTAGATTTTGTAGTTTAAAATCTTTTGTCATTAGTTGAACTATTGCGCTAGATCTATCAATAGGTTTCTTCAACAAGTTATTTTGAGACCACAAAAATATAATTTAACAGTTTTTCCTATTAAGAGAATTCGATTATTTAACTATCCTCATTTGTATTGGTAAGTCGAATGTGTTGGACTCGTTAATTTTAGTTAGTATCAAGTACGATTTTGATCTTCAAGGTAGAGGTTAAAAACTTTTTTCGATCTCAGTCTTTTTTTTTTGTTATAAAATGGTCTCAAAAGTTTAACTTAGTTTTAAAATTGTTATTTGAACGAAAATACTCCTCCCTCCCCTCTTCTTCCTCAATCTTCTTCCTCAACATTAACCATAAGTAGAAGCACAAATGCAGAAATAGAAGCAAGCAAAAACAAAAATTAGAAGCAGAATAACAACAATCAAACAACAACAATCAGCAAAACAACATGATAAGTTTGGAAAACTCTAAATTAATATTTGTGATGACTAAACATTATTAAAAATAATTAATTACAAAATTATTAATCTGATTTTCATTTAACATATATTGATTAATAATTTTGTTGCAGGTTTTTAATATTGGGTCGAAAATAAAATTCTGGTGCAAGCCCAATATGCTTATGAACATTCAGCCTTGATATTAATTTATTGTGATTATTGTGGCCGAGACAATATAGTGTTTTAAATTGGGCTGAAATAAAAGGAAATGTTGCTAGCCCAATGATTAAAATATTCAGCATTAATATGAGTTAGTTTCTTGTGGCTGAAATGGAAAATAAACTACTTGGGCTAGAATGATTTTGGTTGCTCCAAGCCCAACTGTGTTATATGTTTAAGATCCAATGCTTGATTTCAAATTCATCAGAAAAGCAAATGTTAATATTTGCCTCATGCTTCCAACGGATACAAGCATTATACCATGTGATGGATTCCAAATTTCATTAAATTGTCATTTATTGCATGGGAAACATGAGAGAAAAATTTGCAGCTGAATTGATTGATTGCCATAGTGCTGCACACTACCTTATGCAAGGGAAGTTGGACTTTAATTTCACTTTATCATTACCCATTAGCTAGTGTTCAAATTTCTCTCTCATCTCTCTCTTATCCCTTTCTCTCTTCTCTTCGGTCATGTCACAGCAACCATGAAAGCTACACTAAGCTACCAAAAAGAAAAAGAAGAAACTGCATGCTTCAAGGCCATCAAGTTAATAATGGCAAGAAAAAGAAAACCAAAAGTATGTTGTGGCTGAGATAATCACCAAATGTGGTAAGATTTGGTGAGGTAATCTTGGATCCTTCATACTCAAAAAGAAGGAAGAAGATTCGGCCAGCAAGGGAGATTCTTGAAGCATGGCTTGTCTTTGATTCTGCTCAACCACTACAGGAAGTAGCTAGAGTAACGAAGTGATGGTTGAGGCAGAGATTGAAGCAGATGAAGTCATCATCATCATGAAGCATCAAGGGCCAGAAATCCATCTTGGAGAGCAAGCCAAGGATGGAGAGCTCGGATTGATGAAGAGTGATGATCAAGAAAGAACCAGAGGTAATTGCATGTTGGGTTTTGCAGGATTATCTCAGTTCTATTTCTTGAAGGAGGAAGAAGTTGGTTTGGGCATTGGCTTCAAGTGTGGATGCTTCCCTCTTCTTTAAAAAGAGAGAACAGCCACTGCTTGGAGCAAGGAGTAAGATTTGAGAGTGTAGGGCACAGAAGTCTCAGAGCTACCTAAGCTAGCAGTTCTTCTTCTCCTTCAATGTATTCTGTTTAATATTTTTCTGTTTAATTTTGTCATGTCTTGAGTCTCATGGAAAAAGGCAAACAAGTGAGGTTTGTATGAAAAAGCCATAGAGCGAAAAAAGGCAGAGAGTGCAAAATTAAAAGAAAAAGTCATAGATGTCTGAAAGTTCCTTTGTTCATCTATGTTGTGTTTCATGATTTTGTGGGAATCCCCTTGTAAGTTGGGTTAGCACTTTACAATTTGTAATCTGGATGATTATAGTGAAATTCCATCATGGTTGTGATGGAGACTGGATGTAGGCTGCACTGCACTTAGCAGCTGAACCAGGATATATTTGGGTGTAATCTTCTATCTCTCTTCCTACTTCAATTCTGTTTTTACTGTTCAGATGAAAAATAAAAAATGTCTCGTGTCAAGTGACGAGACAAAATGAAAATGTCTCGTGGCTAGGGACGAGCTAAAAACAGAAAAGTTTCCTCTAAGTCCAGCAAGTGTTAGCAAGCAGAAAAAGGGGCTAAGATTCAACCCCCTTCTCTTAGCCACTGAAACCATCACAACAACAACAATAACAATGGATAATGAAATCAGAGCAACAACAAAAACAGAACAAAAAACAAAAGCAAAAACAGAAGTCGGTAGAAGCAGAAGCAACCAAAGCATGAACAACAACAATGGAAGACAAGGAATAAACAAAAGCAACCAAAAGCATCAACAACAACAACAATGAAATCCTTTAAATCTAAAAAATTAAAGAAAAAATAATAAAAATTGAAACAGAGAAAAAGGGTTGCGGCGGTGGTGGGAAAAGGGGGCTGCGGCAGTGAACGGCGATGCGGTGTTGGCGGACTACAAATCGCTACGAGGAGGACGCTGTGGTGGTCGGCGGCGCTGTGGAGAGATTTGTTCCTCTCTTCTTTTTCTCTCTCCCACTGCTCTCTCCTCTCTTGGCGTTAGTGTATGTGCTAAAAAAGAAAGAAGCAACGACGGCAACAAGAAGTAGCGGCGACGGCGAAGAGCGGGGCGGCGTGAAGCAGCGACCTTTCCTCTCCTCCCTCTTCTGCCTCCCCCCTCTTCCCTGAAACGACCACACCCCATTCTCTTTCTCCCTCCCTCATCCTTTTCTTTTTTTTATTTTATTTTATTCTATAATTTTTTAGTTAAGGATAATTTGGTAATAAAAATAAAAAATTTAGTAAAAAGAACCATTTTAAAACAAATTAAAATTTTTGAGATAATTATAGTAAAAAAAAGATTAAAATAAAACAAAATAAATTTTCGACCTCTATATTAGATACCAAAATCGTACTTAACATTTTTAGTTATTAGAAGGAAATTGAAACTAGTTCCTTTCATTTATTATGGAATGTAACTTTTTAACATGGCTTCACTAGTAAACCGAAATTATTCACTTCAATTTATTACATGTATCCTAAATTCTTAATTCAAAATTTCTTAATTTGATTTATTATTGTTTATGATAAATCAAATTGAATAAACTGGGACATAAATCTGAATTTTTAAAATTCGATTTAGATAGAAGTAAAACACTCACGTAATCTTATTCATTTTAAGAGATTAAGGAATTTTTTTTTTATATACTTTATATTTTATTTTATTTTATTTTTTTAAATCAAAATTAATTAGTACTGAAAACTAGTTAAGAGACCTTAATTAGCAAAGAGGAGTGATAATATTAGAATTATCAAGAAAAACTAATTTCATATTTAAATTAACACCACATTATTATTTAATTTGTAAATTAAATAGACAATATTAGCTAGCTTATCTCTCTTACTCTTAATTATTCTTCCTACTAATCCCTAATCCCTAAACCCGTCCCGCATTCTTCTTCTATTCTTAATCTTCTTCTGCCGAAAATGTTCCAAAACATTTTGTATCTCCTCTATCCATATCATTCAAAACTTTCTCCTGTATTTTATTTGTAGAGGCGGTGGGAATTTGTATACAAATTAAATTAAAAAAAATACAGGTAATTAAATTTTGATTAATTGGTATTAGCTAATATTTTATTATAAAATTATTTTAATCCTTACTTTTTAGAATAATTTAAAATTTAAAAATTAAAATTCAAAATTTTAAATTTGAAATTTTAATTTAAAAATTTATTTATTATTAACCCAAAATAGTAGATTCTCTCGTTGAATTCATACAAAAATATGCTACATCAGGGACCATTTTAATTGGGGCATATATATATTTCGGATAAATTACTAAAATAATATTTAAAAGTTTATATCATTAATAAAAATAATTTTAAAAAATATGAATGGTAATAAATTTATAAAAGAATTAAAAATACGATAAAAATAATTAGATATTAAATATATTTTTTAAAAATATTTTAGATATTATATTTTAATATAATTGTTTTTAAGTATTATTAAAAATTATATTTTCATTCATAAAATGAATAATTTTATATCAAAGTGATTTTTTTTAAATAATTGTGAATGATCAAGTTTTTTTAATTCAAGAGATCAAGTTTTACTCTTATTTTTTTGTATATTAGTTATTTTAATTAGCGATACAAATTTTTTAGTATCATTTTGTTAGAAATTAAACGAATCTTATCATAATCAATTGTTAGAAGATTATAAAAATTTTAATATGGTAACTCATTCAAATGTCCAAAAGAATGTGACAAATTGAATTCATCAAATTGCACAAGAACAAGATTATACAAATTGATATATATGTTTGACAAGTAAAAATATATTCAATTGTCATTTTATGGTTTTGATTAATTTGAACTCTATTGAGTGAAAAGCACCACCTGATGAATACTAGAAGGAAGAAGAATTAAGTAGAAAAAGCTAACTTAATCTAAAGTGAAACATGAGTTGTAAATTTTGACAAACATTGAAAAATATGGAACCTTCAAGAATTGAAAAGCAAGTAGCAAATATAAGTTATCCACAATCAAATCTATTCTTAAATTAAATATTAAGGATGTAGGCATTAGGTACTTATATTTACTTATAAATAGAGGTTTGCATATGATATAGTTTTTGAGTAAAATTCATAAGTCATTATAGATTTTGAGCGAGAGTTTTTCTTTCCTCTTTATTAGGAGAATTCATAGAAAATATAGATATGTTTTAATGTTATATATAGTGTTATTCTTTTTTTAATATATTGTTATGTTATTGTTGAGAGAAACTTATATTAAAATTATGTTGTATTATTGTTGAAGTGTTTATGTGAGGAAGTGATCCCGAACGAATCATTTATAAACTTATATTTTGATAGTTTGTTTTATATATATATATATATATATATATATATATATATATATATATAATTTTTAATCTTTCAAATTCTATCATTTTTATGATGGTGGTGTATTTATAAGACTTTAATACTCAAATTAACATGAATTATAATAGAGACTAAAATAAAAATTATATTTGAACATACGTATTTAAAATAATGCATATATTATAATTTTATGATGTTATAAACTTTTCTTATGTAAATTGTTTTTCCATGAATTACTCTTTTTATAAGCGAAAATATTTGTTAACAACAAATATTAGTCAAAATTTAGGAAAATTTACTACTTTGGGCTAATGCATTCTATAATAAACAAATACTAAATAAAGTAAATTTGAATTGTTTGAGCTGATTATTTTTTGTCTTTCTAATATTACTAAAGTATTTTATTCTCTTTCATAAGATATTTTATTCATGATTTTAGACTCTTATATAAATAATATTAAACTCATAAAATTGAGTTATTAAAAAATAAAACGAGTGGTGAAAAGTTAGTACCTCCTTGTAATATATTTTTTAAAATTTCTAAAAAAAATTTTAACTATCAAATAAATTTCTTAAAATTTTTCATACTTTTAAACCTAGTTCTTAGTATTAGACTTATAGAAATGGTCTAGAACAAGTATTATGTACTATTTATATAATTTAAAGTGTTAAATAACTTATTAGGAATTGAAAATTGGCAAAACAAATAAAACTGTAAAATCAACAAATTTAAGTTGGTTGAGTGATTAACTTATTTGTCTGCTTAAATAAAAGTCGAAAATTTAAATATTATTTTGTATATGCAATAATTTATTAGCCAATGAAAGAACTATAAAAAAAAATTGTTAAACAAATTATAACAATTACTCAATAATTTATTCGGAGTTATAAATTAGCATTACTCGATTTAAAACTAAAAGGTAAACAGATAGATGGGAAACTGTATTTTTTAATTATCTTTTCTGAGTTTTATACTCACAGAGAATAATAAAAATAGAGCTTATTTGCTTAAAAGAGTTGTGTATTTTGTGCTTTTGTAATATCCAAAAAATTAGTCATTAAATTTTCGACATGATAAATAACACAAATAGGCAGCAGGAAGGATACGGCGCCCTGAGGCCGTAGTTGCACCAAACTGATGATCTGTTTTAATTTGACTTTGAGTTCCCCTCCTGTCCAACACGCAAAATACAAGCATTTAAAGTTTGATTTATTAGTTTAGTTGAAGGCCGCGGTATATTGAAGAATTAAAATGTGTACGTAAGCTAAGCCTGAAGCGAAATTAATCAAATTATCCCTACCTAAACCTTCACGCCCTATAACTAGTAATCAGGCAATAGTAATAACTTCAATTAAGACTGCTGCTTGCTACGCTTGTTAGCCTTCTAGGAGTAGAACTGTAGATAAATATTCACCATTTCAATTTTCGTCCAGGCTTCATTATATTCGCATCTGGATATACCGCTCCAATAAAAAAAAAAAAAGATGAATATGCATTCGTGTGATGACAATTTTTCACCGCAGAATTTTCTTTTTAACAAATAATAAGGAAAAAGGGAATATGAATCCCCTACTCCCATGGTCACAAGCTCTGACTACAAATCGCGAGACAACTAAACAAAACATTAGTATATATCAGTTATTTGCATAGTACATGTTTGGCTATAAAATCTATTATTTATTTGTTATTAAAATCAGATTTTTTTTTTCAATTAATACCGTAGCTTAGATGATGTATTTTTAAAAATATTTTTTTGATTTATTTTTTCTAAACACAAAAAACCCACGTGTCAATGCCTCGTGTGAAATATGTCCCAGAGCGTCCGTAGTTCATGAATCTGTTGAGACATGGGCAGTGTCTGCAATTGAACGATAAGAGCAGTCACAGTTATAAATGCATAATAGACTCATAGGTCGTGACTCGTGAGCTAACTAACAGCCACGCGCCACGTGACACACTCAATCCTTTTCACTGCCATTGCCATATAAATCCCCTCCCTCCCATTTTCATGCATTTCTCTTCCCACTCTATTCCCCACACCAAGCCAAGACCAGGTACTCTCTCTCTCTTTCTCTCTCCGTCTTCTTCGTTTCGTTTCCAATCTCAGATCTCCCTCCTCCCTGTCATGTGTGTGGGTTCACGTTTAGCCACTTCCATTCCACATGCTATTCGTGAGCATTCGCATTCGTATTCGCTAGATCTTTCATGCATGTTTCATTTGAAATGCCGGATTCGGAATTTTGTATTTGCGTTCGTTGTTTGGATCTTAAATGCGTTACGCTTCGATTTTGTGGTAGCTGAGGTTTGCTTTTCATGTGTTGGATGAACGTTAGATTTTAGTTGGTTTAATTTAATGCGTAATTAGTAAAGCCTATCGTCACGTCCGTTTCGTTGGGGTAACTGTTTGGTATAGTTTAATATTTGTCCTGGTTTGGATCTGTTTTGTTGAAAAAATTGTTTTCTTCTTATTATTATTATGGTTCATTTGATTGCGATCGCGAGAGTGTGAGTGATAGGGTAGGGTCCATTTTTCTTCGTCAATGTATGTTTTGAATTCATTTTTCCCCCCTGACTCTCACTGTGTTTTATTTTCCTCCCTTTATTTCAAGCTAAAGAGGCCTCACGTTCTGGTTTGTTCTCTTCCTGTTTTGTTTTTTCCTGCATTCTAACTCCCGCGTCTGCTTTGTTTTTCTATTCATATTTTGTATCATGGAATTTGGAATGATTTTCTATAATATTATTAAGGGTATTAGTTCACTAATGTTTAAGTTTAAATATCAACCTTACCTCTGTCTGTGATTTTGACTGTTATACAGGATATATTATTAAATTTTATTAAATTTTATATTTTTACTGTTTCGGGTTTCTGCTGCAACTAGAAAGTAATTCACTCGTATGTCACCAGGTATATCTTTGTCATGGCGACAGGACAATTATTCTCCCGTAACACACAGGCTTTATTCTACAACTACAAGCAACTACCCATCCAGCGGATGCTTGATTTTGACTTTCTTTGTGGTTTGTGTCGACTCTTTCATCATATTCCTCCACACAAACATTAACGAGTTATATGACTACACACTGATCATTGTTTAGTTTTCAATTTTAATGAAAGCTCCAATTTTTTATTTATAGGCAGGGAAACACCATCAGTTGCTGGAATAATTAATCCTGGTTCTGAGGGATTTCAGAAGCTCTTTTTTGGTCAACAGGAAATTGCCATCCCAGTTCATTCTACGTATGAATATTCATGCATAATTTAAAAATTCCCCTTCCCTGCTTCAGATTTTGCTTATATAACCTGTTGTTTGTCGTAGTGCAATGTGTTCATAGCAGTATGTTTTTCTTCTTTTGCAGCATTGAAGCAGCTTGTGCTGCGCATCCTACTGCTGATGTGTTCATCAATTTTGCATCATTTAGAAGGTAAGTGGTGGTGTTGCTGTTTTGATTTGATTCGAGGCCTTTCTGGGTTTGTTCTTGCACAGTAAACGTGAAGTTTGATATACTTGCAGTGCCGCAGCATCATCCTTGTCTGCTCTGAAGCAGCCAACAATCAGAGTTGTTGCTATTATTGCCGAAGGTGTACCTGAGTTAGACACTAAGCAATTAATTGCATATGCCCGGGCAAACAACAAGGTTAGAGAAGAAATGAAAATTCAAACCTACCTAATAGTTGAATAGATTATCCTGGAATACTTATTTTGAGCTAATGTTGATATACTAGGTTGTTATTGGCCCAGCCACTGTTGGAGGCATTCAAGCCGGTGCTTTTAAGATAGGTGACACAGCTGGAACAATCGACAATATAATTCATTGCAAGCTCTACAGGCCTGGATCTGTCGGATTTGTTTCTAAATCTGTATGTCTATAATCAATTTTCTGTTAAATATACATTTTCATCTTTCTCCTGTGTTGGGGAAAAACCTTGTTCAGATGGTGTTAACAAGGTGCAAAAGGTGTTCAAGATATTTGCTGATGCATAGAGTTTAGCTAAACATGATATGCATAGATTTTATAACTGGATTGTTTCTATACCAACTGGTAGTTATAGTCACAATAAATTCGGAGTTTGAGCTTTATTTCTCTTGGCCTGTTCTGACGACATATTTGATGATTTTGAGAGAAAACAACTTTTTGAACTGCAGGGTGGTATGTCCAATGAATTGTACAACTCTATTGCTCGTGTAACTGATGGAATTTATGAAGGTACCACTGAGTTTGAATTCTAGTCTTATGATTTTGTATTTGTATTGCTTGTTTTGAGTTATATCCTGCCGTGGCTATAGGCATTGCTATCGGAGGAGATGTTTTTCCGGGTTCCACACTTTCGGATCATGTTTTGCGATTTAACAACATTCCCCAGGTAAATTTTTGCATTTATCTTGGAGGTACTGCATATATGTCAACCAATCATAAATGACTGCTTGTAATTAAGACATCATCAGTTTCTTGTCATTGATTAGTCTTGATTCACATTAAACCTCAGGTCAAAATGATGGTAGTACTTGGGGAACTTGGTGGGCGTGATGAGTATTCTCTTGTGGAAGCCCTAAAAGAAGGGAAAGTAACAAAACCAGTTGTTGCCTGGGTTAGTGGAACCTGTGCAAGACTCTTCAAATCTGAAGTACAATTTGGTCATGCTGTACGTCACTGCTTCATTATCTTTCACTATTTCACAATTAAAACACTGGTATATAAGAGGAGCAGTTCCTAATATTTGTTGGCATTTCCATAAATCAAGGGAGCCAAAAGTGGTGGTGAAATGGAGTCTGCTCAAGCAAAGAATCAGGCACTAAAGGAAGCTGGAGCTGTTGTTCCCACGTCATATGAATCTTTTGAAGATGCAATAAAGGAAACATATGACAAGTTGGTTAGTTCACTTGTATCTTTGAAATTTTCTTTTCTTTGAGATTTACCTTCTCCCCAGCCCCAGAAGGGAGCAATGTTTTATAAAATTCTCTTCCCTTAGCTATAGCATCATGGTTGAGTTTCCTCTTGGAAGGTTAAAGAAGGGAATATCACAGAAGTGAAGGAGTTCACCCCTCCACCTATCCCTGAGGACCTTAGCATTGCAATTAGGAATGGAAAAGTCCGTGCTCCAACTCATATCGTTTCCACCATCTCTGATGACAGAGGTATACATTGAGTTGTCTCTCTGTCTCCTAGACACAGATTTGATAGTTGTATTAAGGTTCTCTTCCATATTTTAGGTGAGGAGCCGTGCTATGCTGGTGTACCCATGTCTTCCATTATCGAACAGGGTTTTGGTGTGGGTGATGTTATCTGTCTTTTGTGGTTCAAACGCAGCCTTCCCCGCTATTGCACTCAATTTATTGAGGTAGACTATCTAATGCTCCAGTCCTTTAAACTTCTTCTGTCCCTTCATTTCTCGGCATATCTGTCTCGAAAATATGTGCAATTGCTTGTGCTTAGCCTCAAGCCTTTTTAAAGTATGTCATAGTGCTGCCAGTTTTTCATTTAGATACCGCTTTTCGAAGAAAATATTGAATACTTTCCTCCAGCTTCTCAGTTTGCTGATGTATTACATTGGACAGATATGCATAATTCTATGTGCCGACCATGGTCCTTGTGTTTCTGGTGCTCACAATGCCATAGTGACAGCAAGGGCTGGGAAGGACCTTGTCTCTTGTCTTGTATCAGGTATTACAGTGTTCAGTCTCTTTACTGCTGAGGTATGCTTAGTATCTTTAGGAGACAGTGATTCTTTATGCTAGTATTTGGTTTAAATGGTGGGAAATGTGCTTCTAAAACAGGGTTGCTTACAATCGGTCCACGATTTGGGGGTGCTGTTGATGATGCTGCTCGCTACTTCAAGGATGCTTGTGACAGGGTATGATCAATAGGCCTTTCTTATGAAGCTGGTATACTTTAGCTTTTGATACCCATCTAGAATTTCAACATGCATAACTGTTTTTTTTTTACTTGTTGCAGAGTCTTACACCTTATGAGTTTGTAGAAAGTATGAAGAAGAAAGGCATTCGTGTGCCAGGAATAGGGCACAGGTAATGCATACTTCCTGTCTCTGTGCTATAATTATTATGTTTTTTCCATAAAAATCTAAATGTATGAAGCTTGGTTTGGTCTGCAAAATAGAATCAAGAGCAGGGATAACAAAGATAAGAGAGTCGAATTGCTACAGAAGTTTGCTCGCACGCATTTTCCTTCTGTGAAATACATTGAATATGCTGTCCAAGTTGAAGACTACACCCTCACCAAGGCAAATAACTTGGTTCTAAACGTGGATGGTGCAATTGGGTCCCTTTTCTTGGACCTTCTTGCTGGTAGTGGAATGTTCACCAAACAAGAGATTGATGAAATTGTGGATATCGGCTATCTGAATGGGCTTTTTGTTCTGGCACGCTCCATTGGTCTGATTGGGTGAGTTTAAGTTCAATACTATATAATTTTCATCAAGTGCAATTTTTTATTTTAACATCTTGTAGAGCAAAGCAGTTTTTGAATACACGTACATATATACAAATAGTTAGACGATGTTAATGTTCCTCTTTAAAAATTTCAGGCATACGTTTGACCAAAAGAGATTGAAGCAGCCGCTCTACCGCCACCCATGGGAGGATGTTCTTTACACAAAGTGAGGGGATTTAGTTTGACTGAAGAACTTCTCCATGCATTAAATCAGCAATATGCTGGGACATAGTGCATAATACTGGAGGGATATATTCTTTTTGGTTTTGTTTTGTGCCGTTAGACTAGTGTTACGGTCTATTGTTTGCTAGTCATCTTCCATTGTAAGTTATTTATATTAAAATTCCGTTAAGAAATAATTTAGTCTATTTTAAAGTTTTTCTTTTTTCTTTATTAGAACTTTGATCCCTGATCTAATTGTGGCTTCAAAAAGGAGCAATCACTAAGTTCGAGCGCATTATTTTGTAATTTGCACCTGTATGTTTATGACTTTATGCTCAAGTAAGAAAGAATTGTAATCTTGTAAGTTGCAATAAAGTTGTTTCTGTGTTGCACGACTGCACGGTGCACCCACAAGTCAAAGCTAGCTTCACCTATTTTCACGTACATTTCTTAATCTACTTTTTAAGCGATTGAATAATTTGTTGCTGCTTTAGCAACATCGGATTCGGCATAACTACCTTAAATTTGTGTAAACATCTCTTAAATTAATCGTACATAATCTCATTATTTGAGAAAGGAAAGGGGAAAAAGCTAACTGTGGGATGTAATAACAACTCAGTTCCGCTAAGCATATCTTACAATACCAATTGTTTGCTCCTAGAGATGGATCACCCATGGCAGGAAATAGTGATGCGACTATCACAATCATAAAACGAGGCTCTCTGTTTAAGGCAAAGGGAAAATTTCAAGTTTTGAACACTGCAGCCTTCACTTCCCTTTAAAAAGTAATATAATTATAGATACACCTAAAATAGGAAAATATACCTAGATTCCATTTTGTTCATTGTATCAATGTATCTTTCAAGACTGGAAAAATTGTGTGCGTGCACGCCCTTATGGCTTATTGATGATGTGCACGAAACCAACTCCTACTAAATAAACCTACCTCAACCTAAGTACCTAGTTTCTCAAAAGAGAGGGAAATAAAGCCCGATTTTTTTTATATATTCTTTTTCCTTTTCTAGCATCGCACTAGGGTAAATTAACCCACTTATTTATGAATGAACCATATCATTTACTCAATTGTTATACTATATTTAATGATTTGTTGTTTGATTGTTCTAGAATTTATTACATTTCTGTCATGAATATATGAGGAAATTTATCTAATATTACTTAAATATATTCAAATTTATTATCCTTAGAGTTACCAAAAATTTTTTTATTATCCTTACTATTTATAAATGATCATTTTTTAGTTTTAATATATAATTAGTTATCTTTCTTTAGCTTTTTAATTTTATAACAAACTATTATGATAATTTTGTGTAAATTTTATTTAAATTTAATTCAAATTGTAAATTTTTTAGATTAAAAAATAACAATAAAAGTTATAAATAAATTATCTTAAATTAATTACTCGATTGATAATTATATAAATAATTGGGATAAAATTTGTATGTTAATCCATTACTCAAAATGTTAATAATATATAAACATTTCTTTTTAACATTGACGATGAATTTGTTGCATTTTAGATTTTTTTTAAAAGGTATGCTACACATTTAAATATTTTTTCATCCAAGTTTTATTTAAGTAGGTCCAATACGCGCTTTATCTTCTTCTCCTCTGATCTCCCGCGCTTTATCTTCTTCTCCTCTCCCGCGCTTTTTCTTCTTCTCCCCTTCCCATCTTCTTCTACTACTACTTTCAAATACATGCATATATCATCTTCTTCTTTCAAATTCAAATTCACGTATACCTCCTCCTCTTTTTTCGCGTACGTAGATTCTTCTTTTGCTTTTCCTCCTCTTTCTCTTCTTCTTCTCCTCTTTCGTTATCGTCATCACCAACAATACCAACATTTTGCTAATGGATTATTTTTTCAATCGAATTGAATGGAATGCAATTGCTAAATTGAATTGAATTGAATTGAATGGACGTAGGTGTTCTGAATCTGAATTGAGTTGAATTGATAATATCTAAATTGTAGACAGAGGTGTTTCGAAGTTGATTTTATATAATGAATTATGTTTCGTTAGTTTAGTACTATACAATTGTTTCATCATGAGTACGCGTTCGGTTCATTATGCATTTGATTTTATATAATGGATTATGTTTCGTTCATTTAGTACTATACAATTGTCTCACCATGAGTCATTATGCAGATTTGAATTTGATTTTATATAATGGATTATGTTTCGTTCATTGAGTACTATATAATTATTTCACCATGAGTACGTGTTCGGTTCATTATGCAGAAAGCTGTTCGAATTTAAATTTATATAATAGATAATGTTCCATTCATTTAGTAGTATACAATTGTTTCACCATAATAACATGTTCGGTTCATTTCTATTCTGCACAATTTAAAATTCTTCCTCCTCATCTTCTACCGGGAGAGAAGGAGTGAAAAACAAAAAATACAGCAGCAATAACAACAAAATAATGACGATAAGGAGAAAAGACGCGAAAAAAATGAAGAGAATGAAGAGGAAGAACACGACGTGCTTAAAACCGAGTGTGAGAAGAAGAAAAAGCGCGAGAAGAAGAAGAAGAAGCACGTGGGAGAAAAGAAGAAGAGAAAGTGTGAAAAAAGACAAAAAAGAAAAAAATACGTGATCTAAAATTAGTTAGATAAAGTTAGATGCCAAAATTGTTTAGATACGAAAAATATTTTTTTTAATAATTATTTTGTTTAATTCGTATCTATTATGAGAAACTTTCATTTTTTTATTTTCTTATCATACTTACATAATAATCATTAAAAAAATCATAAAAGATATTTGTTCAATGATATAAATTATATAAATTTTTGCGAACTATTTTGGTAGTTTAAAGATAACAAAATGATGTGTGTGAAGATATTAATAGTTTTTTTATTCATATAGTTTTTGTGATAAAGTTATTCAAATACTAGTATTAATAACTTTGAAGAGCACTTTGATACCAAAAGTATTTTGGAACAAATAAATAAAATTCATTAAATAAAGTCTTATAATAAACTCAGTCCGATTTGGTTAAATTTTGATTTTTTAAAAGTAATTTATTATTTTGATTTTGTAAAAGTAATTTATTATTAATGTATGAATACTAACAGAGATTATTAATGTATAAATGCTATTAGTATCTTTACTATTTTTGTTTATTGGATATTGTGTAACACTAATAAAATATGACAGTTTTATAATAAAATATAAAAAGATAGCTAATATAATTTTTTTTTTTGCTAATACAAGCCCAAGTCAACTAATATATTAAGATTTAACTCTCTGGACAGGATAAACATAAATAAAATAGAAATTACTCCTAAGGTTGAGAATAGTTTACTATAACAATTGCACATAATTCTATTATGTTTGACAGTATTTCGGTTTGTATTATCTTGTTGAGATAAATAAGAGGGGAGAGCTAGAAATAGTTAATACCTTAAAAGGCTTTTGGCTTGTGAAACTGATGGCCTGACATGATCCCTGTTGTGCCTTGGTGGGTTAGTCTTGGCAACATCCACTACTATCATCCATCCATTAATAATCTTGCCATTCATCTCTTTCAATGCTGCGCTTGCAGCCTCCTCTGTGGTGTACTCAACAAATGCATAACCCTTGGACCTTTTGGAAATTTTATCCATAATAATTTTGACTTCAACAAGATCACCAAAGTCTTCAAATGCTGCGCGTAAGGTTTTCTCAGATGTATAAAACGATAGTCCTGTCACAAAAAGCTTTTTCGTTCGCAGGGGAGCTGCCTGACTCAAACTGTTTTCTAAGTTATTACCTTCATAATCCTTATTTTCTGACTCAAAATTATTATCTGGTTGAACTGATAAGATACCAGGCACACCAGCTAACTCCTGTGCACAGTCGTCATCAAGTTCACAGCAAAAACCAAATATTTTTTTCCAAGAAACATGATATATGCACATCTGAGCATCCTTCTCGTTTCCCATGACCTTGGTCAATATTTGAACAAAATAATCGACAATCTGAGCCTTTGTAACAATCCCAACAGCAGGTTTATCAATTCTAACAAGCCAATGCTTTGAATTCGATAGCAGACCTTCGTGACCACTTGATAGACTATAGTCCTTTTCCGAAGAACTGAAATCCGGATCCGGCCTAACCAACAAGACCCCCGGTAAACTTGTGAGTTGGGAGGTTATTTGTGGATCAATGTCACAACAGAAACCAAAGTGTGTATCGCAGGAAACATCATATATACACATTTGAGCATCTCTCTCACTGGCAAGGACTTTGTGGAGAGTGCTAGCGTAATAATCGATGAGTTGTGACTTGGAAGTGACACCGTGAGTTGGAGGCTCCATGAGTACCATCCAGTGGCGGTTCTTCTGTGTGGTGGAAGGGTATAGTGTTGCTGTTGCTGCTATACTTCTTGAAGATGAAGAAGAAGATGAATAAGGATTGGAATGTTTGCTCCTATTATTGGGTAGTGAAAGGTCCTGAATTTGGGTTGTTGCTACTTTTGGTTTCAGAAAGGCAAATGTATGAAATTTGGTGAATGTAACACAAAAAGACATAACTTCCATCTTATTTTCCCTTTTGGATAAGAAAAAGGGCTAACCCGAAACTTGAGGTGTTTGCGCTGCAGTTTGGTTTGGTTTTTCGGTTTTTTAAACTGTTTCGACTCTGGAAGGCAACGACGCTGCGAACTGCACAGAAGGTGACGGCGCTGCGAACGGTGGAAGGAAACGGTGGCTACGGAGGCGGCGGCTACGGAACGGAGGAAGGCGAGAAGGCGACCGCACTGCCACTGTTGCTGTGTCGCGAGGGCTGAACGGGATGCCACTGTTGTTGTGTCGCTCCGCCGGCGAAGAGTGGAGGGGTTTGGGGCTATGACTAAGGAGAGTGGAGAGTGGAGAGCTCTATCACACTGTTGGTGGCGCTCGACTGCGTTTGTGACTCTGGTATGTTATCAGTTCAACCAGTTAATAATTTTTTAGGCCGGGACTTCACTTGGATCACCAATCTTGACGAGACTAATAATCTTATTATGGTGACATAATTTAGATTCATCAATCTTGGTTAGGTTAGCAACTCACTATGATAAAAAATAGCTATAAACCTACTTTAATAATCTTATTATGGTGACATGAGATGTTTATTATCCTTAGTACTCGGATGGTTATTCTGAATATTATGGGTGATGTTTATTTTGTAACTCATATAACCCATTGTACACATTGTATAAGAGAAAAATAAGCATACAATTTATTTCATATTCAAATAAATTTCAACTCTATATTCAAATAAACTTCAACTCTATTTCATAAATAAAAGGTACATGAGTTATTTATACTAGTGGAAGAAGAAAAATCTTTCATAACTTGGACGATGTGGGACCAATACATAACACAAAGTTCACTGTCCTAAATAATATAGGACTTATATTCCCTTATTACAATTAACTAATATAATTAACTTACTAAGAGCCCGTTTGGGAAGTAGCAGAAGCTACTTTTTTTTAACTTTTGGATTATAAAAAGTCACAATCTATGTGTTTGGCACTATTTTAAAAAAAGCTTTTAACTTCTCGAAAAGTTAATTTGCAGCTTTTTGAAGAAGTATAAATATATGACTTTTTGCTTCTCGAGAAGTCATTCTACCACTTACTTAAAAAAAATTAATTTTAAAACAAAAAATCTACTTTCCTTCTTAACTCTATGAAAAATACTGACCCTTCATCACCATTTTCACACAAGGTATGCTATAAGTACTGGCCTTCCACCATCATTCTCACGCAATGTTCCAAGTCTCACCATTTTTACATAATGAAACATCTGATGGAAGTATTGATCCTCCACTACATTTTCAGACAATATTATATCTGAACAACTTACTGCATATATTCCTTCTAAGTATTTTTTTTTATCATTTTATCACTTTTTTATTATTAAATTTGTATTCAAGTGTGGTATGAAATTTCAGTTTTAATTTTATTTTTTTCATATGTAATTTTATAGCTTATTATTATTTTCATAGTTAATTATAACAAGTTCTTGACCTCAATAAAAGAGAAGAGAGTTCTAATAGGAGTAAAAATAAAAAATAAAAAACAGCAATAAAATATACATTGACACATATTTTTGTAAATCATGTTGCTTGTATGCGAAGTTTGTATTCGTAGGTTTTGATGAATGACAAACCAACAAATGACATGAAAGACAAACCAACAAACAACTTGAATGAACAAGCATGTTGAAAGATCAACCAACATTCAATGTTGAGGAATGAAGAGTTGAAAGCAACACAACAACAACAAGAAACTCAAGTCCACAACATTTGAAGACAAGTATAGTGTCTTAGGACTTAGGTAACTTCTTGTTAAGAACCAATTGCTAAATCTCTCAACACACACTCACAAAATGTTTTGATTATCATATCATATGCACATCTTGCAATTCGATGCTAGCCAAATGGTTTAAAACTTGTTTTCAAAGGTACAAAAGCATAGGAATTGACTCCAACAAGTTTGAGATCAATCCTAAGTATTTTGAAGTGATTTTAAGCCATTCTTTAAGGTTTGCATCGATGCACACTCATCTTGCATCGATGCAAAGCATGCAACGACTTGTTGCATCGATGCAAAGATGTTTGCATCGATGCAACCTAGCTGAAAATTCAAATTTCAGCTTCAAAGACACATTTGCATCGATGCAAAGTGTTATGCATCGATGCAAATGATTCAAAAACATAAAAAAAAACGGCTAGTTTTGACAAAAAGGCTCCATTCCACTAACTCCTCAACGTTTCTAAGGTTTGGGGAGTCTATAAATAGATGGATTGAAGCCTTATTTCATATACTTGAGTATTTGCAAACTATCTTGTTCATATTCTTTCATTCTACACATTTTTTAAGGTGTTATAATACACAATTTGAGAGAGGAATATCAATTGGTTCAATAGTGCTAAACTTGTAATCATACACTCTTCTAGAGAGTACTCATTTCATCTCAACAATTCTTTGAGAATTGTTTTCTTGTACACTTTGTAAATTGGAGTGTGATCTCCAAGGTTGAGTCAAGAGTTATAAACACTATAGTCGGTGAGGATACCAAAGAGGTATACTAAGTACTCAAGGCAAATCTTAGAGAAGGTATCTCTAAGTGGAGTGGGTTAGTATACGAGTGGTGATCATATACCGTGAGGTGTTAGAAACTAAGGACTCGGATTGTAAAAGGTTTTGCGCGAGCACTTTGAAGCTTGGCAATAGTGGAACTTCTCAATTGCGATTGAGAAAGAAAGTGGACGTAGGACAAGGATTGTGCCGAACCACTCTAAATAGCGTTTGCATCTCTCCAAACTCATCTCTTCAATATTATTGTCTTTTACCTTTGAGCAAATAAATTGTGATCGAAAAGTAGCTTCGTAAGTACTTAAGGAGTAGCTTAAGTCCGATTGGTGAAAAGCTTGATCAATTTATTTGAGTTGGTGTCTATTGGAAAGTAAAAGCTCCTTATAAATGCTTAGCAATTGAGTTAAGCTCTTGGAAAAATACTAGTACAATAACACTTTTGTATATTTTCTTTAACTTTCGCAAAAAGATTCATTGTTGTTGCAATACTCAATTTACCCCCCTCTTGAGTAATTGTGCATAGGTTCTACAATTTTATATTTATTTTTTATTTTCACCTACTATATCATACACAATATTAGTGATTAGGTTATGTAAAATCAACATTCAATATTGGAAAATATTTGTTATCATGGTTATTTTAATATTCATTCTCTTTTATAAAAAAATTTTATCTTTTGCGTTATTTATCCAAACGCTATAACTTTAAAATAAGTACTTTTATAACTAAAAAACCAAACACAAAATAACTTATTTATAAGCTGCTTTTAATAAAAGTTCTTATGTTTTAAACTCCTTTTCTAAAGGAACTTATTTAAGTTATTTACCCAAACAAGTATCAATTTTGAATGAGAATATTATTATACTTGCCACCTCTTTATATTATATTGTGCATCTGTCATTTATTAATGTCACATAATATCCAATAAATAAGAAGTATTAAGAGTGTTAATAATATTTATACATTAATAGTCTCCCTTAATATTCTCCTACATTAATATTTATTAAAAGTAACATTTTAAATATAATTTTTTAAAAGTCGTAAAAAGTAAAAACTATATTTGGTAAATTAAAACAAACAAAGAAAGAGACTTTTAATAAGTACAAACTAAAAAAATATTATATTTGGTAAACTTGTTTTCAATATTTAAAATAAGAATAAAGTAATAAATATGTCTTTGAAGATTTAGACAAATTAGTTATTGAAAAAAGGTATTAATAAAGTCTTATAAGATAATAGATATGAACGAGTTATATTCAAATTGATTTTCTATCATAATGTATCTCTCAGTTATTGTAAAGAATTTTATTAGTATTTTTTTAGAAATTAATCTATTTAAAGCGTAAATTTTTAAGGATTTATTTGTTATTTTATTTTTAAAATAATTTTAATAAATATAAATATATAAAAAATATAAATATAAATATTCATTAATATATCAATTTATATGAAAATTTCTCTAATTTTAAAAGTATAAAGTAATCTTAAAAAATAATTTATATCAATTTTTTAAAACATCACTAACTTTTCAAAAACTAAAAATAAAACGCATACACATTATATTTTAAATTTATAAAACACAAATAATTTTTTTTGTTAAATTGATAACTCAAAAAAACATATTTGAGTAAAGAGTAATCACGAAATTAGTTAAATTGGTCTAATAAAAGTAAAGTAGTATTGTGTTTTCACTTTTCACACACAATAGGATTTGAATAATAAAAGAGTATTTTGCTTCTAAAAAACATGTCCATACCTCGTGCTCATGATATGATGTAACACAATCATCATTAATTATGAAGGTAATAAAATAAATTTTAAATATTACTTTTAAAATATGGATATGCGTTTTTTGCTCTCCATATAATTTAGTTATACTAAGGTATTATATCATAGCTTATAAATCAATAATTTTTTTTAAAATACTTCAATCAATTGAAATATGTAGCTAAAAAACTAAAAAAAAAAACCATAGATTCTGCTGTTTTAATGACACATTTCTTTTTGTGATAATCAGATTTACCTACCCAAAAAAGTAAACACAAAACTATATTTGATTTAGACAGCTTTAATGCAACAGACTTTTGATTTCTAGGACCTTTTGCCTTATGATATTAGCCGAAGCCAAATGGCGACTGTGTCTTTACAAGTAAAAAAAATTGAAACATTCCGTGGAGGAAAGAAATGAAAAAAAAAAGAGAGAAATAAAAATATAGGTATTTTGTTTTTCTAATATGTCCATAAACATGAAGATGTCAGTCCAATGAACATAACCCGAAAATGGAAGGAAAAAAATTATTTGCAGAGAAAAGAAAAACTTGAAGAGAAAAAAAAAAAAAGGAAATATCATGTACTGAATAAAACTAGAAAAAAAGTGGAGCCTTCTGAGAGAAAATATAATAAATAAATATAATAAAAATAAAAAGTGGGTCAAGTATGGGGATAGAAACACTAAATTCTTTCATCTTCAGACTTTGGTGCGTAGAAACCATAATAGAGTACATGGATTATATGTTAGAGATGGGTCTTGGTCTACTGATCCAAATATTCTCCAGGAAGAAGCCCTCTCTTTTTACAAGAATCTCTTTGGTACAACGGAAGAGGTTGAGGTTGATTGTTTAGGGGATGTTCCGATGCCCACTCTAAGCACTGAGGCTTGTGCTAGGTTAATTGACCCTGTCTCTTTTGCGGAAGTCAAGTCAGCAGTATTCAGTATGAGCCCTTTTAAGGCTCCTGGTCCAGATGGCTTTCAAGCTTATTTTTTTAAAGAATATTGGGAGATAGTAGGCACTGAGATTTGGAATATTGTCCGGAGCGCTTTTTTGGGAGAGTTCTTAAACCCTAGCATCATGGAAACTCTGATTGTGCTTATTCCTAAAATTGATAATCCTACCTTTATGAAGGATTTCAGGCCTATTAGCTTGTGTAATGTTGTTTATAAAATTATCACCAAAGTATTGACTAACCGACTTCGGCCTTTTCTTCCAGATATTGTTAGTCCTTTACAAGGAGGTTTTATTCCGGGTCGTGGTGCTCCTGATAATATTATTGTGGCCCAAGAAATTTTGAATTTCATGAAGCACACAAAATCCAAGAAAGGTACTCTTGCTTTTAAAATTGATCTTGAAAAAGCTTATGATAGGATGGATTGGAGGTTTTTGGAGAGTACTCTCATTGCTTTTGGTTTTCCTATCATCACTGTTAATTTGATTATGACTTGTGTCCGTGCATCCTCTCTTTCTATTATGTGGAATGGGAATAGATTGGATAGTTTTGCTCCTAGAAGGGGGCTTAGACAAGGCGATCCAATATCTCCTTACTTATTTGTGCTTTGTATGGAAAGACTTGCCTGCTATATATCTCATAAGGTGGTCGAGGGTGTGTGGAAACCAGTTTCTGTCACTAGGGGTGGCCCAAAATTTTCTCATTTGATGTTTGCAGATGATCTCTTACTCTTTTGCCAGGCTACAAAAAGTCAGGTCCAAATGGTCATGCATTCTCTTAATATTTTTTGCAAGGCATCTTGCATGAAAGTGAATCTTGAAAAGTCTAAAGCTTTTTGTTCTAAAAATGTGACTGCTCGTAGAAGAGATATTTTTACTAGTGTTTCTTCAATACGTTTTGCTTTGGACTTAGGAAGATATCTTGGAGTTAACCTTAATCATTCCCGTACCAGTAGGGCTTCTTTTCATTCGGTGATTGAAAAGGTGAGGGGAAGATTAGCTAATTGGAAAGGAAGGCTTCTAAATAAAGCAGGGAGACTTTGCCTGATCAATTCTGTTGCAGCATCCATTCCTGTCTATCATATGCAGGTATCCTTTTTTCCAAATTGGGTTTGCGATAAATTATCTTCTATGATGAGACAGTTCCTTTGGAAGGGTCAAGTTGATGGTAGAGGTCTTTCTCTTGTTAATTGGAGGACCGTGATCACTCCAAAAAAATTTGGTGGCCTGGGTGTTAGAAACCCTGCGTGTGTTAATATATCTTTACTTGGTAAATTGGTGTGGCAATTTTTTCATTGTCAGGACAAGCCTTGGGTTGCTCTATTGAGGGCGAAGTATCTGAGGAATGAGGGAGTTTTAGATGGCCCTGTCCCTTGCAATGCTTCTCATGTTTGGAAGAGTATCTCAAAGGCTTTTGGTGCTCTTAAGGATGCCTTCTCTTGGTGCGTTGGGTCACTTGATCAATCTTTTTGGTTTGACAATTGGAGTATTGAGGGTCCAATTGCTCAAGATGTCCCTTTTGTACATATATCTGACTCTGATTTAACTATTAGAGACGTTTGGAAAGATGGTCAATGGAATCTCCATGATATTTTCTCTATCATTCCAGAAGATGTCAAACAGCGTTTGAATGCTTATAATCCGGATTTGAATGCTGGAGAGAGTTCGGGTTGGTCGTGGGGTGTGACATCTTCTAGAATCTACTCAGCTAGGAGTGGGTACAGTTGGCTAGCCAAAAGAAACTTTGACTGGAATGAGCATGATAATTGGTTGTGGGTATGGCGTCTGCATATTCCTGAGAAGTATAAGTTCTTGATTTGGCTCAGTCTCCATAATGCTATTCCTACAGCAGAGTTTCGTTTGGGTCGTGGTTTAGCTTTATCTAGCACCTGTCATCGGTGTCAGAATGGTTCTGAATCCACTCTTCATTGTCTTCGGGAGTGCCCTAGTGCCAAGGAGGTCTGGACCCTTTTAGGTTTGTATTCAGATAACTCGAATTTACATGATTGGCTCTACAGATGTGCAAGGAGTGGAGATGCTTTTCTTTTCTTTTCGACTATCTGGTGGATTTGGAGAAGCAGAAATCATGACTTATTTAATATAGATGATTCATGGAGTGCTAGTAAAGTGGTGAGTTTGATTCGTAGTTCAGTAAGGGAGTTTCACACTATTTTTGCTATGCATCAATCTCTGTCTCCTCCTTCACTTTGTTTGCATTGGGTTCCACCTCCAGTTCATTCTGTTAAATTGAATTGTGATGCTAGTTGGTTTGCTCCTTCTGGCTATGCTGGTTTTGGTTGTATTATTCGCAATCCTGATGGATGTTGGTTGAAAGGTTGCACTGGAAAAGTCGAAGTGTGCAGTGTTCTTTTTGCTGAATTATATGCAATTTGGAGAGGTTTACTTCTTGCTTGGGAGAGTGGATTTCGTGAGGTTATTTGTGAAACAGACTGTTTAGAAGCTCTTTTCTTGGTAAACCAAAGAATGCTTAGTAAGGATATTCCGGAATGGGATTTGGCAAAGCATATTCAGGAGATTATGAATTGGAATTGGAGCGTCTCTATTCTTTTAATTCAGAGGACTGCAAATAGTGTTGCAGATTGTATGGCTAAAGCAGCTGCTTCTGTCGCGGACATTCACTCGAATTGGAGCCAACCATGGAGTGAGTTTCAACATCTAATAGATTTAGATATGACCCTAGCCAATTAATTTGGTTTTGTCTCTTTTTTCTTTCTTTTCTATTTAGTCACCAAAAAAACTTGGTAATGTGAGAATGAACCAATATCAAAGAAGCAACTTTATAATAAAAAGACAGAATAAGTTTACGAAAGTGAAGCAAATTCTCTAATGGCCGTTAGGAATGGTGACGCGCCCTGCAGATTGGACTATGGCTTCCGTGCTTTACACTCGTGAGTTGGCGCGTGGAAGTGTTACTATATCATTAACTCTTGCTTTGCTCCAAATAGCTGGATTGAGATATATTAATGATAAGACCAAAGAACAGTTAACTTCATACACAACACAATACAACCAGAGTTGAAGAAGAAGCAGATAAACCAGGAAATGCAAGCAATAAAAAGAGATATTTTTTAAAAAATATGTATAATAAAAAAATAGTTAAAGAAGGTCTGGCTTTATTGACCGGAGAGGGGAGAGAGAGAGAGAGAGTCAGAGATATTGACATAGGACATCCAATTGAAAAAAATGATGAGAAATAAAGTTTGTCTAATCAATTTCAACCCATAACATATCTCTTTCTGGTTTCTGTTAGCATTCTGAGAGAGAGAGTGTGTGAGTTAGTGAATAATAAAGCTGGAGACTTTTTCTTTATGGGGTGTGGGTGTGTGGAAGTGTGAGATGGAAATGAATGTTGTTATTGGTGGGAGGCACATCTAAAAAACAAAGATTGAGTTGAATTTATGTGAAGAGAAGAAGAAGAAGAAGGAAGAAAAGAAAAAATGGGAACGCCACCAACGGAAGAGCTTATGAAGAAGATCGAGCAGCTAGAGGAAGGTCACGAGCATCTCAAGCAAGAGATGTCAAGGCTCAAGCTTTCTGATGCCACCAGAAGCCACCACCACCATCGCCAGAGGTCTCACTCCGTCTCTCCCCAGCGTTCTAGATTGGGTGCACCGCCGAAGAGGGGACCCGCCGATGGAGCCTCAGCTGCCGCATGGAAGAGAGGCTCTTGTTCCTTTAAGCAATCTTCACCTCTGCAGAGAGAGAGTCGCAGTGATCCCAAAAAAGAAGGTGAAGGAGGTGGTGGTGCAAAGTGTGGTCCTTCCGCCGTGAATTTTACTGATAGACAGTATCTTAATATTTTGCAGTCAATGGGACAGTCCGTTCATATATTGGATCTTACCTCTCGGATAATCTACTGGTCAGTCTTTCTATTTTTGTTTAAAAGTTTTCATTTTGTTGCAATGGGGTGTGGTTAAGTATTATTATGGGTTGTTGAATTGTGTATATATGATTTGAATTTTGGAGATGACAAGTCCTTAGCTAAAAATGGATGTGCATGTTAGTTTTGATATGTTCTGTCCTGTCTTGTCTTGTTGATTGCATGAATTGTGGGGAGTGAGGGACCTACATTTAGAGTTTTTTCCGCCCCTTCACTCCCTTGGATTTGATTTGCAATGATTTTGCAGGAACCGGAGTGCCGAAAATCTGTATGGTTATGCTGCGGAGGAAGCTCTTGGGCAGGATGGGATTGAGCTGATTGTTGACCCCAGGGATTTTGCCTTGGCTGAAGATATTGTGAACCGTGTCGTAATGGGAGAGAGCTGGACTGGGCAATTCCCGGTCAAGAACAAGATGGGAGAGCAGTTCTTGGCGGTGGCGACGAATACTCCTTTCTATGATGATGATGGAAGTTTAGTTGGGATTATCTGTGTCTCGAGTGATTCGCGGCTCTTCGTTGAAACGAGAGTTCCGTGCTTGGGTGCAAACAATGCTGAATCAGGTTCAGGCTCTAGGCCTCTTAGAAGTAGCATTTCAAATAAACTTGGCCTTGATACTCAGCAGCCTCTCCAAACTTCTATAGCATCCAAGTTCTCAAATTTGGTTAGTGCTGTAACTTTCATGTTTCTGTAATTTATACTAGTATAGCATAGCATGTCTTGATGTTAGAACCATTAAACAGGCATCAAAGGTAAGTAACAAAGTTAAGTCAAGAATCCGGACTGGAGAAAATAACGGTGATCGTGAAAGCGGGAGCGGAGGAAGTCATCAATCTGAGCATAGTTTCTCAGAAGTTGGTGTTGCAGACCACAGAGAGGATGCTAATTCCAGTGGAGCTAGCACACCCAGAGGTGATGTGATGCAGTCCCCTTTTGGTATATTTTCTCATGGTGAGGAAAGATCCCAAGGAAAAACTTTGAAAGAATATGCCGATGATAGTGAAGGAAAATCTATTCACAAGATTATAACGTCTAGGGCTGAAGCATGGATTCAAAAGAAAACAATGGCATGGCCATGGAAAGCAAATGATCAAGAAGGGTCGGAGGCAAAGGATGTCCGTGTTGCTGTGCCTTTCTTGTCAAATGATCATCAAGAAACTCAGAAGCAAGAACGTCAAGGAGGTGAAAGGAATCGCCCTAGTAACAATGAGGCTTCAGGATCCTGGTCGTCGTCAATCAATATTAACAGCACAAGTAGTGCCAGCAGCTGTGGAAGTGCCGGAAGTTGTGCTGTCAATAATAAAGTGGATGTGGACACCGATTGCTTGGATTATGAAATTTTGTGGGAAGACCTGACTATTGGAGAACAAATTGGACAAGGTAGTCATGCTCTTAACTAAAGCATTTATTTGTTAATAATCAGTTAGAGAATAAGTTTTTGACATTCTTAAGAAAAAAACCGTTTGACAGTATGCATGCTTTAACAAAAGAACTAGTATTTACCAGAAAGAATCTTGACATGTTAGCTGTAATTGGACTTCTTATGTTTGAGTTGGTTGATTCTTTATGGATTTCTGGTCATTTTTATATAGCACCTACTTGCATTTTGCATTCTTATGCTTTACCTGTTTACCACTTTATTGTTTAATTGCAGGTTCCTGTGGAACTGTATATCATGCTCTGTGGTATGGATCAGTATGTATTTTTCTCTTCTTGTAGTTTATGGTTTTGATACATGCATAATGCATTATTCTGGGACCTAACAATGTAGAAGAACTTAAGATATCAACAACAATTTTCTTTTCATATATATATATATATATTCAGAATTTGCAACTAGAAGGTTCTTTAATGTGTGAACTGAGCATTATTAAGGGATCACAGCATTTCTAGAAGGATTGTAAACCTGTCAATGTTTGAATAAGCTTTTTAAACATTCAGAAACTACACAGACAACTTATATTGTTATTTTTTCAGGATGTTGCGGTCAAGGTATTCTCAAAGCAAGAATATTCAGATGATGTGATACTTTCCTTCAGACAAGAGGTATGCTTTCATGTAGTCTCTTTTGTTGATTTGGTTGGAACACAGATTATAAATGTGTTTTTATTCATCTTTTTTTCTTTTTCTTTCTTCATAAGGTTTCTGTTATTAAAAGGCTTCGGCACCCAAATATTCTTCTCTTTATGGGGGCAGTGACTTCACCTCAACGTCTCTGCATTGTGACAGAGTTTCTCCCACGGTTTGTTCTGAACCTCTCTTTTGACCCTTTTAACAGCATTTTGATGATGTTTTTGTTTTGCAAGTCAAAAGAGTATTCAGTTGGGCTGATTAGTATTCCGTGCATTCGTATTTCGTTTTTTGAATCCAGTGGAAGCTTGTGTCGCTTGTTACACAGAAACACGCCGAAACTTGACTGGAGACGACGAGTTCATATGGCCTTGGATATTGTGAGTATTCGGTAATAGTATTTGCCATCAGAACCCTGACTTTCATTGATGCCTTAGAAAATTTCTGTGTTTGAAGTACTGTTGTATGCTTACAGAATACTTTCTGTCTGCAGGCACGAGGTGTGAATTATCTTCATCACTGCAATCCACCTATCATCCATAGAGATTTGAAGTCATCAAATCTTCTAGTTGATAAGAATTGGACTGTAAAGGTGTGCCACTTTTCAACATTTTCTGTAATGTTGGGTTGTACTGTTTCAAACTTTCACTTGATTGCTTGATGATTCTAGCATTGCTCTTTTTTATTGTTATTATTATTATTATTTGGTTTACATGTTTCTATCATTGTCTTCAACGAAGCTAGATAATATCTTCACATGTCTTTACAGGTTTGTGACTTTGGTCTTTCACGTCTTAAGCATGAAACATTTCTCACTACTAAGACAGGGAGGGGCACGGTAGGTTCATCTGTCTCTCTTTATGTTTTGGCTGCTAAAAAAATTGTCAACACATCTTTCTGATTGTAGCATTTTTCTGTTTTGTAGCCACAATGGATGGCACCAGAAGTTCTTCGTAACGAACCCTCAGATGAGAAGTATGTCCTCCAACCTATGTCCTCTTTGATTTCTGTCAAATGTTGTTAAAGAAATTTGAGTCCTTGAAAAATCATTTTGCTTGTCCTTGGGAACTTCAGGTCCGATGTATACAGCTTTGGAGTAATATTATGGGAACTTGCAACCGAAAAGATCCCTTGGGATAATCTCAACTCAATGCAGGTATTGCTTTCATGCTTATGTAAACCTTGAAAGTATCTCGAAAAAAATAGATACTCAAACTAGAATGATAGACATCACATGAATAGTGTATCACTTTGGGTGCATATAGATTAATTGTTCGTCTAGGAACATTGCAGGTGATTGGAGCCGTGGGGTTCATGGATCAGCGACTTGAAATTCCAAAAGATGTTGATCCACGATGGGCTTCTATAATTGAGAGCTGCTGGCATCGGTGTGCATGCTCATCTCTTTGTTAAAAAACTATTTTTATTTCTCATCCAAAAGAAATAGTATTATAACTTACAACTTCATCTGTTTCTACCAGTGATCCAGCTTCCCGTCCAACATTCCGGGAACTACTCGAGAAGCTTAGAGAGCTGCAAAGACGGTATGCCATTCAGTTCCAAGCTGCTCGATCGGCCGGAGGGGAAAGCCCCCAAAAGGAGTCCTAGACAGTAGACACAACCTTGGAGCTATTTTCTTCTGCGTGTGTTCGAGGCATAAGGATATTTTTGGCACATGCTTTACCAAATGAGTAAATGAATCGATCCAAAGAAATGCTCTTGGAATCATTTAGAATTGGTGCTCTGAATTCTTTGTTCATCAACATTTACCTTACAATGAAGGGAGATGGCTGGAATGATTGGAAAAATAATAGATGGGGAGATTGCTAAACTTTTGATGGTGATTGGGCTAGTCATTTTATTTTTCTTTAGTGACACCATGTTTCTTCAATTCATTGGTGGTGATGCTTGTAACTGAGTCTTTTTCAATTGAATTTGATTATTCCCACAGCCTCAAAAAAATATATATGTAGTCTTTCTATGCAAAAAGTTCGCACCACTACTTAAAAGTTGTACAGCAGATAGTGAAACCAAAAGGGAAAGAAAAATAGTTTTCATTTGACTAATAGATCAGAAGAAGAAAGTTTGTCATCTTTATAAAAGTGTTGTTATAGCTATAGTTGGATCTGTATCATTATCCACTTAAGCAACAAATTGCTACATAGTCTTAGCTAAATCCCATTGTCATTTGAAAATTATTCAGAACTTGATTGACCTGTTTTTATTTCAACTAATTGAATAATTATAGTCATAGATACTTTTAGTCAATTGCATGCATTTACATTCTACGGCTGCTTTTCTTAATACTAGAACTAGAATGAGACTCCTGCAATATCCATGTAATAAATTAATGATAATATATAATAAATATTAAAATTGGATATGTTTTGTAAAATTAAATTAAATATTATAAAATTTAATTAAATATCCATGTAATAAATTAATGATAATATATAATAAATATTAAAATTAGATATGTTTTGTAAAATTAAATTAAATATTATAAAATTTAATTAAATATGTGTAAACTAAAATTAAATTTAAAAGGTGTTTTGTTTAAAATAATTTGTAGTACAAAGGATTTAGATGTTAGAGTTATACAAAGTTATTTTTTTATTTAGTGGTTTGATTTTTTTATTTGTTTTGGTTGGACTAGTCTTTTTATGTGGTGCTCGTCTTTATTTATTTTATTGGTTATTGGTATGTTCTTTATGAATTGTTGAGTTGTATGTACTTTCTAGTTTCTATTGTGTTGTTTGTTTCATCTTTACATGTATATTCTTCTTCCGAAGATGTATCTTGAATTTGTATGGTTTTCTTTTTTCTTAATCTCTTGATGTGCATGCAGTTTTCTAATGACATCTATAATAAAAAGAATAAAAATATGTAAATTTTTTGTTTGAATAAGTTATGTTTAATAAGAATAATTGAAATAGTATAAAGTGAAATTACTTGTTAATATTTTTTTTACCCAAGTTATGCAAATTTAAAACAGTGTTGGAAAATGTTCAAAATTGAATCTTTAATTTCTTTCACAACAGTTGTGAGTAAAAAGTTTGCTTTTATTATATCTTTAATTGGTCTATACAAAATTACAAATCATTTGTATTTTCTATTTTTAAATTTTTTATAGTATAGACTTTTCCTTCTTGTAACAAATGTTTGAATTTATTTATCATATTTTCCTTCACAATTATACGAAGGGATGTTCTCTGCAGTGTTAGTAAATTATAGTTAATAATTAATTAAAAAAATTGATCACATTTATTTTTTTTTAAGTTATTAGAAAAAGAACAATGAATAGCATATTGAAAGAAGTATAATTTTAATGATATTAAAATATAATTATATATAAAATAATATAAAAAGTATAAAAAACAAAAATAATTAAAGTATTTTTTTCATAAATTCAATTTAACAATACAATAAATTTGTTTGTTTTGTACCTTTTCATTTAATATAATCATTTCTAAGTAAAGAAACTTTTTTTCATTTGTGGGTGTTAATGTTTCGCATAGACAAACCACGCAAACTTTGATAAACCAATTATTTGTTTATTTGGTGATATTTTCCAAAGAATGATGTTTTATTGAGTAAGTTTGAGATGTTGTGTAGTGCGAAAATATTTTTTTTTTTTGCTAAATTTGATGTTATTTGAAGAAATAGTGATAAGAGACTTATATAAGTAGTTCAAAATAGTATGGAATTTTAATATTTGTAACGTAAAATTTATTATGATTAATAGATTATTATGATATTTGTAACATGAATGTTTATTACATTTAATGAGTTATTTATAGAAATTATTAAATTATTTATTGTATTGTTTATAACGGTAAAATATAATAAATATAGGTGTTCCGTTGGCTATAACATGAGTCAGGTAAAACTATAAATCGAAATCTTCTTAGAACTAAATAAAGAAACATGTGTTACTTAGGAGTACGTAAAGTACGTGATTTGCTCTCCTAACGTGATTTGCTCTTCTAACGTGCTTATTTTAAGAAGTCAAACATCACTAAAAGCAATTATCACATGCTCACATTCTCAACCGCTTCATAATATTAGACCCACTAAATAACCGCATGTAGCACAAGTGCACAACAATTCTATAAATACATCCACTCCTGACATGGAAGAGGTACACTATTCATTCTGAGTAATTTGATATTTATCTTTTATTTTTACTAACTTGAGCGTTGGAGTGCCTTTATAGGTGTCCACTACTGCCGTTTTTGGAGAGAACCGACGTAGACACCACTGCCGATTTTGGAGAGAACATCTCTCTTGTCCAAGAAAAAGCGAGAGCATCAAAAAACGAGCTATACCTTGGAGTCGGCTATCCATATAAGAACAATAGGGATATGAATTCTTATAGGTTACAAATTTAGTTAGCCACCATTAATTTGTAATTATTGTTATTAGTAATTTCGCAGCCTAATTTGCATATATATCTATTACTTGTATATTTTATTTTTTTGTTGATTTAGAAATAATAGTTAATTTGAAAGAACTTGAGTGGTTGATTTCTAAAGTTTTGCCAAGTAAGCGATATTACTGATATGGCATTAGTATGAAGAAAAAAATATCTTAAAAATAATGTGGGTAAATTTATCCATCTACTTATATATATATATATTAAGAATATATTGAATGTGAATGTGAATGTAATTTTAATAAAAGCTATAAAATAATACTACTTCCAACATGAAGAAGAAAAAATATTATACTATATATTACTTCAAGGCTAGTAGTGGCTATTGCTAAGTTTTCTTGTTATCAAGTGGAAAAGTATGTGATATTGTGATGTTATGAAAGAAAAAATAATGGGGGTGACACATCTGATCATGTAGAATATATCAAAGAACATGAGTAGTGGGAATTTACAATTAGACAGACTAATGAAGGATTAAGATAGGTAGGGTGTTTTAGCATTTAAAGTGAAATTAGTGGGATTCTCCGACAAGGAAATAAACAAGACGACACATTAAAACATGATAAAGAGAGAGGGAATGCTCCACAGCACGCGGAGTTATTGTTGCATGATCTGGACTGGAGCCAGCTAAAACTTTCATTAATATTGGAACATCCTTAGACCTTAAAGAAAGCCAAAAAAAAAAAAAAAAACCTTTGGGACAATGTCAACTTCAAGTAACACAAGCAAGAATCTAGGCTTGTCACTTCTCATCAACTTGGTTGGATGCAACAAATATATGCAAATGCTTCTTGCACAAACTGTCCCGCACAAAAATCTACAAGGGCAGGTATATGGTCAGCTTCAAAAGTTGGTTAACTATTTTACTCACACTCACCTAGCTTAAAGATAAAACTAAAGAGAACTATTTTGGACAAGCAAATGAGCATATATATATATATATATATATATATATATATATATATATTAATCACTGTTTAAAAAAGGTAGTTCAATAATTGATCTCTATTACTCTACATAAAAAGCACAGATATCAAAGGGCAAAAGGAATAACAACTATATATATTGACACCAAGGTTCTAACTAACTCCAACAAAGCATTGGTTTATAGGGAAAAGACACATCAGACAGATATTCCGAACTTCAAATATATCTGGGAAAAATTGACTCAACCGAACTACTTCTGATTTCGGAAATTTGGATTGTATTAAATTGGATATGAAATCATATTAAGGAAATTAAATTTAAAATACAAGAAACTATATACTTTGAATTGGATTTTTTAATTTATAGATGGACTTTTCGGTCATTTAATTTTGCAGTAATATAGTGTTATGTGGCATTTTGGTCATAGATTTAACTTGTAAGTTTTACACTTTTATCAATCTATCATGCAGTTTACCGCCAAAAAGTAGTTATTTAAATAAAAGGTGATAAATAATAGGTTTTAGAAAAACTTTATATCAAGTTCGTTAACCTGGAGATATGTTAATCGTGTGTTTTTATGCTGATGATTTGATTTTTATTAGGCATAATTTGAAGATAATTGTAGAATTTAGGGAGGCTATGATAAAGCACTTTGAAATGACAGATATGAGTTTGATGTCTTACTTTCTTGGCAAGTTGGCATTGAAATGGTTCAACGAGATTATAGTATTTTTATTTTTCAAAAGAAATATACAAATGATATTTTAAAGAAATTTCAAATGGAGCATTCAAAGCCAGTTCCTACTCCGGTCAAAGAGAAGTTCAAATTACTAAGAGAAGATAAAAGAAGAGCAGTAAATTCTATATATTACAAAAGCTTGATTGGAAGTCTAAGGTACTTGACTGCGACTAGACTAGATATTGTGTTTGGAGTTGGTTTGTTTAGTAGATTCATGAAGGAACTTTGTACCAACCATTTGCAAGCGGTAAAAAGGACTCTTCGATGAATGTACTTTAAATAATGGTATTTATTATGAAGATACTAATGAAGTGAATCTTATGGGTTACACAGAGGTGATTGAGTTGGAGATATAGAAACAAGAAAAAGTAATTCAAAATTTGTATTTCATCCTGGTTCTGGTGCAATTTCATGGTCATCAAAGAAGCAATCAATAGTAATACTCTCTACAGCAGAAGCAGAATATATAGCAGTAGCAAGATGTGCAACACAAACAATTTAGCTAAGAAGAATTCTTGAGAAATTGAACAGAAACAAAGTACTCCAACAACAATATTTTGCGACAACAAGTGAACTATTGCACTTTGCAAAAATCCAGTGTTCTATGGAAGATCGAAGCATATTGATATTCGATTTCACAAAATCAGAGAGTTGGTAAATGAGAAAGAAATTGTTTTACAAGTTGAAGAAGATGCTTGAATGATAAACTCTACAGGCTTGATTTAAGGGAGGTAATGTTAGAAAATTAAATCAAGAATATTCAAAAAAGTAGTACAACTACAACATATTAAAACATTGAAAAAGTTCAAAATCAAATTGAATTGGAATTGAATACAAGTTGCACTCATCATCTCCATATTAGAAGAATGAAAAATCATGAATTGGAAGCTTCAAGATTGATGATTAAGAATTTGAAACTAAATTGAACAAGGAATTGACTAGTCAAAGTTTCTACATGTTTCTTGAATTATGACAACTAGTACTTAGTTGTTATAAAAATTATTATTTTATTATAAAGGTTTGCCTATATAAAAGCTTCATATGTATGTTGTTATCTATCTCTGCATGAACCAAAATATTTAGTGTTTGTTTCAAAAAATTCTCTCATTATTATGAGTGTTAGTAAATTTAAGAGATGAAAAATATGATAGCGTCATTTATATGAGTGAGTGATCGTAGGGCTAATTAAGTGTAAGTATTATACTTACAAAAGTTAGTCGTCTTAATTTTTTATTTAGAAATATTAATTTAAGAATAATGTTATACATCCAAATTTTTTTGTTAACTAAGTCTAATTAAGTTAGTTTAAATAACAAAAATCAGTTATAATTAATATTATTTTAAGTCTTATTATTTAATTTAGTTAGACTTAATTTATAAAAAACCTTAGATATGTAATATTATTTTTCCTATTTTTAATTTAGAGCGTCTAAAAAACAACCCTCAGGAAAAGCAAGGAAAAGGAAATGGTTAACAAGGCTTTGAAAGAGTGTAGATTTGCAGAGCGAGACTGGGAAGGTGAATTGTTCGGTTTGAGTTTTTCGGGTCCAATTTCCCGGTAATGTTTGGTTTGAGTTTTATTTCTTTGGTCAGGGTTTGAGTTTCTAAGTTTGGGTCTGAAATTGTTTTTGGATAGTGGGTCTGGTAACTAGCGTCAGGCTTTGTTGTGTTTTCCGATGTTTGGGCTTGTCAAAAGTCTTATACAAACGAAACAGTCTTCACGACCAAAAATAGAAAACAAACCACTTAACAACTGATAAATATTTTTAAGTCTGATAATTATTGTTTCTTGGCCTGCTTGACATAGATTAATATTTTTAGGAGCACACTGATAAATAAGTTCTCAAAAATTTACAATTGGAATAGATTAGTTAAAAAAAATACCAATAAATTTTTCTATTATATTAGACATAAACACATTACTTTTAGATTAGTCCTATAATCAGAATAAATGATCTTAATTTAAATGTAACTTGTTCTATATGATTTTATTGGTTAAAAAATTTTCCTTGGTAAAAATTTATAAGTTAAAATTTAAAATTTTACATTTAAAATTTAATATTAATAAATATTGTTTATTTTATATAATTGACTTTATATAGCCACAATAGTTGACCATAGCTGAAAGGGCCTTACAAGTTACAAGTTAGAATTAAATGCTGTAAGAAAATCACAACTAGGAAGTCGCATATGATGTGACTGAACCGGAGAACATCGCATAGTGCTGAGATTACGATTATTGTATACGTCTCATTCATAGTAGATCATTTACAATTTCATTTTACTAATTTTTGCATATATGAGAAACTCGTCAACTCGTCAATAACGTATTCATAGTATAGTATACTATGTATGCATGAGAAAACAATATAATAATTCATGCCAAGAGGACTCTGCTGCTACTGAGGCTTTATTTCTTGTACGTATACCGTGTTGATGCTATCAATTCTGTTGTTGAAAGTTGAAACTCTCGCGTTGCGTTGCTGAACAGCTAGCTTAGTTATGGCTTAAATCCTCCCAAAGAGTTTGGTGGTTGATTAGCCACAAGATTCTGCCGTCCAGCTATTAATTCATTAATTATTATCTGTTAATATTTTATTTATTTTGAAAATGAAGGCTTAAGTGAGGCCTCCTTAAGTGATTAGTATATGTAACTATGTATTTACTTTGCCAGCTTTCATAATTCATTCTAAGTAGTGAAAGTGAAACCATGCATCATTTATCCAACCTATCTTACAATATTCATTATTATTATTGATAAAATTACATTTTAGTACATGAAATGATAATATGCTAATATGCTATGTTTCTCACAAAAAAGCTACACAGAAAGTTATTTTGATTTGTACGTGAACGTTCGATGCTGAAAATAATAAAGCTCACATGCAAAATTACAAAAAATAGTTTTAGTATTAAAAGTATTTCATCACATGGTGGGACAATAATGCTTGCCAGTTATAGATGCAAGAACAAATACATTTATAATATCTGGCCTTCTTCATGAAATCATAATATGCATTTCCAAGTTACTTGTGGAAATCTTATGGCTAATACAATTTTACTCAGAGTATGAATTGGGGTAAAAGTTAATTAACGGCTCTGTATCTTTGACTTTCACCTATCACCTCCACCAACCGGCATTCAATGTTTTTACCTGCCACAAGAATAATTTCTGTTCAGATGTCTTCTACACTTTAAAAGCAGATATGTCAGTTTTATCGTTAAGAAATACTAGAAATCAAGAAATTATTGTTTTTAACCAGTAATTATTAGATTATTAATCTAAAGTAATTAGACTAATAATTAAAAAAATTGACATAAAAATAATAAATTCGTTTGACTACTCTTGAATTTTTCTATCATTTCTTAACAAGTAAAGTAAATCCTTTTTAGTTCTACAGTTTTACTAATCTATAGTAATTTTTTTTAAATATTACTAATCTAATGATATAACTTAAAATAATTTTTCCGGAAACTTTACTTTTATTGTATTCCATCCTTCCAAAATTTAACAAGATCAAATTTAATTTGGATGTGAAAACTACTCCTTTTAGATGGAAATTAATTAAATCCGGCAATAACTTTAATCTACTCTGATTGTTTGCTAATAATCGTACTTAAAGTTGTTGATGGTTGGGGAATGACATTATGAACTCACCGGCTAATTATAATAAAACAATAATCATAGAAGTTTGAAATTTTCGGCCATGCAAGTTTACTTAACACTTCTCTAATTATAATTATTTTAAGTCTAAGTATTGCATTAATGGCATGTGGTATGTAGACTGGTAGTAGATATCTGCGTTCTTTTTTCCCTCTATAAATAGCTGCTTGAGAAGCTTTGTAATTACAAGCAAAATCAAATCAAAGATAAGATAAGATGGGGCATTCACATAAGAATGTGGGTGCACTTGTAATGATATTTGTTTTGGTGATAGGGATAGCAGAATGCCGAATGTTCAAAGAAGAAGAACTTGTTGATGGATATGGAGGAGCTGGTTTAGGTGCTGGTGGTGGTGGTGGTGGTTTTGGTGGGGGTGGAGGTGCTGGCTCTGGTGGCGGGGTTGGTTTTGGAAGTGGCAAAGGTGGTGGTATAGGAGCTGGAATTGGTGGAGGTGGTGGAGCTGGAGGTGGTGCTGGTGGTGGTTTTGGAGGTGGACATGGTGGTGGCATTGGAGGAGGAGCCGGTGCTGGTGCTGGTGCAGGCTTTGGAGGTGGACATGGTGGTGGCGTTGGAGGAGGTGGTGGATTTGGAGGAGGGGGAGGTGGAGGTTCTGGTGGAGGCTCTGGAGGTGGTTCTGGTATAGGCTTTGGAAGTGGTTCCGGTAGTGGTAGCGGTGGGGGATCTGGTGGCGGTGGAGGTGGAGGTGGTGGAGGAGGAGGTGGAGGAGGAAGTGGAGGAGGAGGTGGATTTGGTGGAGGTGGTGGCTTTGGAGGTGGACATGGGGGTGACATTGGAAACGTAGGATCTGGCGGTTGCAACGGTAGTTGTGAAGGTGGTGGATATCCACCACCATAGATGGTGAGATGAATTAATATATATGATGCATGAAATGTAATGCTCTTTTGTTTTTTGTTTTCTTTTTGATCATATATCATGCAGTGTAATGCACAATATAGTGCCTCTTCATGGAACCAAATACGTAATTCGTATTTTATTATTAATTAAATAAACAATTTTATCATGAAAACTAAGCCTTCATCTTATTATTAGAGTTAACTACACATTATCATTGCCATAGTATGTAGCTGATGAGATATAAATTTTAGAGTTGTTATATAGCTTAAATTAAATTAACAGGCCAGCCATAAATGAAAGGCACATGGCATCACTTGCAGATTGCACAGAATATGAAGCATGCGTATGTATGTCACTTGAATAGGGAGTGTGACCGATAATATTAGGAAGACAAAAATTAGTATCAGAACTTATTTTATTTATCTTTCATTAATTGTTTTAATAATTAATATTAAATAACAAAAGTGCGATATAAAAGCTTCTGCCAACAGTATATATATACACGTAGCTCCATTGGCCATGTATTCGAGTACTATACATGGACATTGCAGAGTGGCGGTGAACTGCAATAGATATTAGCATTTTCACTTATACATGTTATTTCTTTTTTATATTTTTACAAAAATAATATATATTTATAAAAAAAATCATCAAATCAATTATTATATTTCATTTATATATAAATATTTGGTCAAATCTATGGTGACTAAGTTAACGATGATCATAAGTGATTAGAAATTGACCTGATAATAAAAAGTTAACAATTGTTATAGTTCAAAAGTTATAGATTGATTGTCATCAATCTATCGGAGGTAATTAAAATTTTTTACCATAGACACAAATTTGAAAATTTAGAAGAGATCAAAGACTAGAATGATAATTTTTTTGTCTTTTTGTTTGATTGAAAAGTACTTTGAGGATACCGCAGAGATGAAGAGACGAACAGGAGGAAGATATGGCCTTCTTTCCCATAACCGAGATCATACACTGATCTCTCTTCTCCCATCTAAGAAAAAAGAAAACACTATTTTTCATTTTGTTTTTTTCTCACACTAAAGACTAAAACTCTTCAATCACTTCTGTTCTCTCATTTAATCTTCTTTTTCTTCTTTTTTTTTTTTTTACTTTTGGTATTGGCTTTTTTCTCTCTTTTGTGTTTCCCGAACTTTGGGTTTCTTGGGCTAAACAAGATACCCTTGAGCCCAATGTAAAATATCAAACTGAACTTTGGGTTTATGGGCCAAACAAGGTACCCTTGAGCCCAAAAGAGAAAAAGAACTATTAAAAACAAAAAGCATTATAAACGAAAAACAAGAGAGTTGACAAAAAGCACCAAAAAGCTGAGATAAGTTTTTGGGCCTAAGGCTTGTTTCTTTAACCCCAAAACCCCGTAATATTCACAAAAAGAACCCGACCAAAAAACTTAAAATAATGACAAAATGAAAAATTTCCATGGAGAGGAGGAAAAAAAAGTTGAAGAATCTCTATCCATTCTACAACGCAGTACGCAGGGTATTTGGTTTGGTTTGAGAATCGAGAAGGATAACATGTCATGTGTCACATTCATCTCTCGGCTTCACGCATTTCAAAACTTGCCACTCCATCCCAACCTCCATTCACATCATTCAGACATTCACTCGATCCAAATCTAAATAATAGCAACTTCTGGAAAATCACTATTCGAACCGTGCAAGAGTGGTTTCGGCTCAACCATGGACCGGTCCTCATCGGAGAATCTAATTCTTGTAAACCGGGAACCAAACGGCGTCGCTATCATAACCATTAACCGCCCCGGATCTCTCAACTCTCTCACCCGCCCCATGATGGTGGACCTTGCTCAGGCCTTCAAGGCCCTCGACCAAGACCACTCCGTCAAGGTCATCATACTCACCGGCTCCGGCCGATCATTCTGCTCCGGTGTCGACCTAACCGCCGCCGAGGACGTCTTCAAGGGCGACGTCAAGGACCCCGAAAGCGACCCCGTTATTCAAATGGATCGCTGCCGGAAGCCCATAATCGGAGCCATCAAGGGATTCGCCATCACCGCCGGGTTCGAGATTTCACTCGCCTGTGACATCTTGGTCGCCGCCAAAGGATCCAAGTTCATAGACACCCACGCCAGGTTTTACAAATTTTGCAATTTATTTGATGTAACTTTGCTATTTGACGATTTTCAAAATTTTAAAAACATTTTGGGGCATTCTTTTTTTGGTAGGTTTGGGATATTTCCTTCGTGGGGCTTGTCTCAGAAGCTTTCGCGGATCATAGGAGTCAATAAGGCACGAGAGGTATCCCTGACGGCGACGCCTTTGACGGCGGAGGTTGCTGAGAAATTGGGTTTTGTGAATCATGTCGTTGAGGACAGTGAAGTGTTGAAGAAAAGCAGAGAAATTGCAGAAGCCATAATGAAAAACAATCAGGACTTGGTGTTGAGATACAAATCCGTCATAAACGACGGCATCAAGCTTGATCTTGGCCGTGCTCTTTCGCTTGAAAAGGTCAGCTTTTCTTTCATTTTAGATGAGTTTTTTTGTTGGGTACATGTTACATGGATGAGTTTATGTATGATTATTTAAAAGCACATGAATTGCCCTGTACTTGGGATGGGTCAATGTAAATAAATTTTATATATTCTTAGACGGATAGAATTGAAAGATGAGAAATTGTAGCAGCAAGTTATTAGAGTAATTAGTAATGTGAACTTGAAAAGTTAACATTTGGGACATCTTGTATTAATGTTTAATCAAACAGAACAGGGAATTCGCCAATTGTAGAGCAAAAATCTACTTAAGAGCTTGTTGCTAAAAGCTTTGGATCTTACATTCTTCAGTATTCACTTTCTGTTTGGTTTTTATGCATCATTGTTCTTGGCAATCTTCCTGGTCAGCTAGATAACTTGTGCATTTGCATATGGAATTTCAGGAGAGAGCTCATGATTATTACAATGGAATGACAAAGGAGCAATTCAAAAAGATGCAGGAATTCATAGCTGGGAGAAAGAAACCGTCCAAATTGTAGCTTTTGAATTTACTCTCATGGTGAAAAGAATACATGTTGTTCTCCCCTTAGGGGTTGATGTTTTACATGTCAATGTTCACATTTGTTTTTCACAATAACTGTTTCTAGTTATATATCCAGTTAAGTCATTTTCATTTTATTTCGAGTATCAACTATATGTATTTCATCAACAGTTCTTATATGAAAAATACTAAATTTATAGTGTAGAAGCCTTGCAGAAAAAACAAGGAGAAGAATAACGGAGGAGGATGGTAGTTTACAAGGATGAATATATTAGTCTCGTCGTCTTCAACTTTTAAGATAACTTTTAAAGGTGGATTTGCTCACTTGGGTAGTTGGGTTGAAGAAGGGGCAAGGAACGTTAACTTTTTATAGAAACGATTAGGTTGTGTTTGGAAGTGAGACTGAAATTTAGATTGAGAGATAGAAATTAAATTAAATCTTTGTCTTTAAAATTTTAATTCTTTGTATTTTTTTTTTTTTTTAAGATATTGAAGTAATTGAAATTTTGTATTCGAAACTGAAATTTTGCCTTAACGAAGAATGGTAGGGTAGAAGTAGCTTCCGCTAGAGAAGCTCATGGCTAATATTCTGGTTCAAATGTGAATTCATAATTTTTTTCATCATTACATTGTGATATCTTATAGAGTAAATTATCATTTTCTATTATGCGACGTTAAATCCTAAAGTTAACTATATTCAGTGTTTTTTCTGTAGTACAAGGTACTTATACTTTTGAAAAGTATATGTACATCTTCAAAAAGTTTTAGTAAGCTAAGCCTTATTATGGTCAAATAAAATATTAAAAAATTTAATATTACAAAAAAAATAAATACAAATTACAATATAGAATGTAACTAATTTGTGTTTTAAGGATATATTTTATAAATATAATAATAGAAATTTTTTAATACTTTTTATGTATTCAATGCATTGAAATATAAAAAAAAATTATTTTTTATAATAAATTTTATAAAATATTTTTTTATGATATTTTAACTTATGTCTTAGGGTACAAGTTAGCAAAATTTTAAAATAAAATAAAATTTATTCATTCTAATCGAATCAAATAATTAATGCTGTTGATTATTAGTTATAATTTATATGGTCAAATAACATATTAAATGATTTAATATTTATCTTAATTAAATTAAATAAATGATTAATTAAGTAACATATTTAAATAAATTAAATTAAATAATTAAAAAATATATTTGTTCATACCCTGACCCAATAATAAAGGCCGAGGTCCAAAAGAAAGGCTTAGTCTAGAGGATTGAGCCTTACTACGCACCGACCTGGTGTCAAGAAGTCGGTGTTGACTACGATTCATCTTAAAGAAGTCGGGCACGAGATTAGCTGGCAGATAAACACTCATTCAAATGAGTAACCGCCCCTAAAATCTCTCCAACCGCTTCATCAAGCCATATATTAACCTCCCTAAGATAATGGGACGGTTAACACCCTAAAGATATGGCACTACTCCAACGGTGGTTATTGGCTCACCACTATAAATACACTGACACCCCTCAGGTATCTCTAAGCCCAATACTCTCTAGACCTGCTAACACCCTTGCTAACTTAGGCATCGGAGTGTCTTTGCAGGTACCACCCCCCATTCACCCACGCATACAAGTCGGAAGGAGGCTCCAGCGTGCAAACCAGCTCGGAGACTACCATCCGCGGACGATTGGGCCAACTAGCGCCATCTATTCTATTAATCTCCGGTTACCCACCGTAACATTGGCGCCGTTGCCGGGGACCCGAGAGATCATCCATCGATGGCGGACAGATCCCACGAAGAAGGCCATGTGGAGACAGATTCTGAACAAGAGAATCTGGACACAGGCAATAACGATGTGGACTTCACCCTCCACCAGGAAATCGATAACCAACACAGGGAAGGCACCTCCGGAGTAAAAAACCCAAAGGTAAACTCCTCAAAAGGGCGCGAGTCAGAAAAAGAAGGACCACCCCATGTAACCGAACTCATGGGACTAGTCCACAGCTGCCTGGAGCAGTTAGAGCAGGAGCGAGAGCGGCAAAAGGAAACTGAAAAGAGCCTAAAAGAGGAGATGGAACGACGAAAAGAGTTAGAAAGAAAACTCTTAAAGTTGGAATCCTCCCTCAAAAGCCGCAACTCCCGTGACGAACAAGAAGAGCCACCCTTAGGTGGGGAGGATCCCTTTAGCGAGGACATAATGAGGGCTAAAGTTCCGAGGAACTTCAAAAGCCCTGATATGGACCTCTACGACGGAACCACGGATCCAAAGCATCACCTGAGCAACTTCAAAAGTCGGATGTACCTAGCTGATGCTTCCGACGCTACGCGATGCAAAGCCTTCCCGACCACTCTATCGAAAGCAGCGATGAAGTGGTTCGATAGCCTCTCCCCGAGATCGGTTACTAGCTTTGAAGACCTCTCAAGGAAGTTTTTGATGAGGTTCTCAATCCAGAAAGACAAAGTGAAACATGCACCGAGCCTCCTGGGAATAAAACAGGAGGTCGGAGAATCTTTACGAGCCTATATGGAAAGGTTCAACAAAGCATGTTTGGAGATTCAAGACCTGCCCACAGAGGCAGTCATAATGGGATTAGTCAATGGACTTAGAGAAGGTCCCTTCTCGCAGTCCATATCTAAAAGACATCCCGTTTCTCTAAGTGATGTACAGGAAAGAGCTGAAAAGTACATCAATATGGAGGAAAACGCCAAGTTAAGAGACCTAAGTTGGCGACCTGGGCCCCCTCCCTCAACAAAAGAGAGGGAGAGGGAAACCAAGAAAAAGGAAGAACTCGGTCTCAAAAGGCCAAGAAAATATCACTCTTATACTCCTCTGAAAGTTTCCATAGTGGATGTATACAGAGAGATTTGCAACACTGAGAGACTGCCACCCCCTAGACCCATTAAAAATAAAAAATGGGGAAGCCGCAGCGATTACTATGAGTACCATAAAATATATGGTAACTCCACAAACGACTGCTACGACCTCAAGAATGTGATAGAAAAGCTGGCTAGAGAAGGTCGACTTGATAGATATCTCATAGAAAGGTCGGACAGTCATGGAAAGAGAAAGCGAGATGATATGGATAGAAGAGACCCACCACCGCAGACTCCAGAGAGGCATATCCATATGATCTCAGGAGGATTTGCGGGAGGGGGACTTACCAAATCCTCTCGCAAAAGACATCTCAAAAGAGTCTACCAGGTCGGGGAGGAGTCACCCGACCTTCCTACAATTTCATTCACAAAAGAAGATGGGCAAGGAATAATCCCTAGACACGACGATCCAGTGGTAATAACTATGATCCTAGCAAATGCCCATCTCCACAGAACCCTAGTAGACCAAGGAAGCTCGACGGACATTCTTTTCAAGCCTGCTTTCGACAAGCTAGGGTTAGATGAGAAAGAGTTAAGAGCCTATCCCGACACCCTATACGGATTAGGGGACACGCCAATAAAACCACTAGGATTTTTGCCCCTTCACACCACTTTTGGAAAAGGGGAAAAATCAAAGACTCTGAGCATAGACTTCATAGTCATTGACGTGGGGTCAGCATATAATGCTTTAATCGGCAGAGCGACCCTTAATCGGCTCGGAGCTGTGGTATCCACTCCCCACCTCTGCATGAAATTCTCGACCTCAGCGGAGATAGCAACGGTAAGGGGAGACCAAAAATTGGCAAGGAAATGCTACAATGAAAGTCTAAATCTGAGAGGAAAGAACAGAGAAGTTCACACAATAGAGCTCGGTGGTGCAAGGGCCAGAGAAGAGCTGCGACCACAACCGGGAGGAAAAACCGAAGAGATACAGGTCGGTAAAGAGGAAGGGAAAAACACTTATATAGGAGCCAACCTAGGTAAAACTCTAAAACAAGGGTTGGCTAAACTCCTAAGAGACAATTCCGACCTCTTCGCCTGGAAGGCCTCTGACATGCCTGGGATTGACCCCGAGCTCATGTCCCACAAGCTCTCGGTTTATCCAGGGTCCCGACCTGTACAACAAAGAAGACGCAAGCTCGGGCCAGAACGAGCCCTAATAGTAGAAGAACAAGTACAGGCGCTTCTGGAAGCTGGCTTCATCAGAGAAGTCAAGTACCCAACATGGCTAGCCAATGTAGTGTTGGTCAAAAAATAGAATGGCAAATGGAGAATGTGTGTCGACTATACCGACTTAAATAAGGCATGTCCCAAGGACCCTTATCCCCTACCAAGTATTGATACCCTAGTGGATTCCAGCTCGGGGTACCAATGCTTATCGTTTATGGACGCCTACTCGGGATATAATCAAATCCCGATGTATGAGCCAGACCAGGAGAAAACATCATTCATCACACCCAGAGCTAACTTCTGCTACGTGGTCATGCCATTCGGATTGAAGAATGCAGGAGCCACATATCAAAGGTTGATGAATAAAGTGTTTTCCCCTCACCTAGGGACCCTAATGGAAGTATATGTCGATGACATGCTGGTAAAAACTAAGAAGGAAATTGACCTCCTGTCAGATCTCTCGCAAGTCTTTGATACCATAAGGCTGCACGGGATGAGATTAAATCCCGCAAAGTGTGCCTTCGCGGTAGAGGCAGGAAAATTTCTAGGGTTTATGCTAACACAAAGAGGGATTGAAGCCAATCCCGATAAGTGTAGAGCCATCCTAGAAATGAAAAGTCCGACTTGTTTTAGGGAAGTCCAGCAGCTCAATGGCCGACTTGCAGCCCTCTCTAGATTTTTGGCAGGATCGGCACTAAAATCCCTTCCACTATTTTCTCTATTAAGAAAGGGATGCCAGTTCGAATGGACTCCTGAATGCGAGGAGGCGTTCCAGGAGTTCAAAAAGTTTTTAAGCCAACCTCCTATCCTAACCCGATCAGTACCTGGGAAAGACCTCGTCCTGTACTTATCCGTAGCAAACAAGGCTGTCTCATCAACCCTGATAAAAGAAGACGAGGTCGGACAACATCCAGTCTACTTCATCAGTAAAGTTCTACAAGGCCCAGAACTAAGGTACCACAAGCTAGAAAAGTTTGCCTACTCCTTAGTAGTACCTCACGAAGGCTACGACCTTACTTTCAAGCTCACACAATAAGAGTCCGTACGAACCAACCCATGAAGCAAATCCTCCAAAAGACGGATGTTGCAGGGAGAATGGTTCAATGGGCAATAGAGCTCTCCGAGTTCGACTTAAGATATGAAACTCGGACGGCGATCAAAGCTCAATGCCTCGCTGACTTCGTTGCAGAATACGCAGGGGATCAGGAGGAAAGACCAACTACATGGGAACTCTATGTAGATGGATCCTCCAACAAAACGGGAAGCGGCGCAGGCATAATATTGGTAGATGAAAGAGGAACCCAGATAGATGTTTTCTTAAAATTTGAATTTCCGGCTTCAAATAATCAGGCAGAATATGAAGCCTTGATCGCCGGACTAAAGTTGGCAGAAGAAGTCGGTGCTACAAAGGTGATGATATACAGCGACTCACATGTGGTGACCTCCCAGATAAGTGGAGAATATCAGGCAAAGGACCCAAATATGAAGAAGTACTTGGAAAAAACTTTGGAGTACCTTGGGCATTTTGCAGATACCGAGGTTAAACACATAACTCGGGATTTAAACAGCAGAGCAGACGCCCTGTCCAAGTTAGCAAGTACCAAACTAGGAGGGAACAACAGAAGCCTGATTCAAGAAACCCTCCAAGAACCCTCAGTAGCAAAAACAGAAGACAAGCAAGAAGTACTTGAGGTAACCGGTCTAAACCTCGGATGGATGAATCCCCTAGTCGAATACATGAAATTCGACATCCTCCCTAAGGAGGAGAAAGAAGCTAAAAAGATCCGAAGGGAAGCACAACACTACACCTTGGTGAAAAATATTCTCTACAGAAGGGGGATATCAACACCATTGTTAAAGTGTGTACCAACCTCAAGAACCACCGAGGTACTGGAGGAAGTACATAGTGGGATCTGCGGAAATCATCTCGGAGCAAGGTCGCTAGCCAGGAAAGTAATCCGAGCTGGATTCTATTGGCCGACCTTGCAGAAAGATGCCACAGAATTTGTGAGAAAGTGCCAACCATGTCAGATGCATGCAAATTTCCACGTGGCTCCACCAGAAGAGCTCATCAGTATCACTTCTCCATGGCCTTTTGCAAAATGGAGAATGGATTTGTTAGGTCCTTTTCCCCAAGCGCCAGGACAAGTCAAATACCTGATCGTGGGAATAGATTACTTCACAAAGTGGATAGAAGCAGAACCATTGGCCACCATCACCGCTCAAAGAAGTCGCAGGTTCCTCTACAAAAATATCATCACAAGATATGGGATACCTTACTCCATTACTACAGATAATGGAACCCAATTCACCGACGCTACCTTCAGAAGCTTAGTAGCCAGTATGAAAATCAAACACCAGTTCACCTCGGTGGAGCACCCACAAGCCAATGGGCAAGCCGAGGCAGCCAATAAAGTCATACTGGCAGGGCTAAAGAAGAGATTGCAGGAAGCAAAAGGAGCTTGGGCAGAAGAGCTCCCTCAAGTGCTATGGGCTTACAGGACAACCCCCCAATCCGCCACGGGAGAAACACCTTTCCGACTAGTTTACGGCGTAGAAGCCATGATACCAATAGAAATCAATGAGCAAAGCCCAAGGGTAATTCTCCACGATGAGATCGGAAACGTACGGGGACACAAAGAGGAGCTCGACTTGCTTCCCGAGGTCCGAAAAGATGCACAGATAAGGGAAGCAGCATTGAAACAAAGGATGACTACAAGGTACAACAAAAAAGTCATTCGGAGAACATTTGCCCCGGATGACTTGGTCCTGATCAGGAATGACATTGGAGTCAACAAATCAGGAGAAGGAAAGCTCGCCGCAAATTGGAAGGGACCATACAAAGTCAATGAAAAGTTTTAGGGAAAGGTTATTATAAAGTAACCGACCTGAACGGCACTGAGTTACCAAGGTCGTGGCATGCTTGTAATATGAAAAGGTACTACAGTTAAAAGCGAACTCTACTCCCTGATGTACTCTTTTCCCAACTTCATGATTTTTTCCCAAAAATTAAAGGGTTTTTTCTGGAGAAGGGTTTTTAATGAGGCATCATAGTAGAGGCTAAGGGAAAATAGGCTATTAAAACCCTTAGTAGCAAGAAGGTACCTCCCCAATTAATAAAGATCTTTTTCATCCATAATATCTCTTATAAACTCCTTTTTATTTTTATAAATCCTTCTACGAAACGCGCCGACTTAAGCTCGACAAAACGTGAAAATCCCATGAACCGACCTAGATGGTCGTCAGGATAATAGGACGAGGTACAAGTCGGCGTAAAGAGGTTATATAAGCCGATCGTAAACAACTCGAAAACAACTCGACTCGTAAGTCGAAACAAGACTCCGAGTAGAAAAGCTCGAAAACACTTCGACTCAGAAGTCGGAGTGAAAAACCGAGCAGAATAAAACGCATCGCAAAAATAACCTAAGTCATGAGAACCCAATAAAACATGGTTGGGTGTAAGGAATAACAAAAAGAGATTGAAAAACCTAGAGAAAAGTTTAAAGGCTCCCAAAAAGTCCTTAAACAAAAAGGCTCGGAAAAGCAGACGAGCCAATGGAAAAGGTTTTCGAAAAAGATCAAGAGGACTTTGAAAAATCAGAAAAGCATACACGCGTAAGGTAACTTAAACCCTTATCCAAAAAAGGGTATTTATTATGTTAATTTAAAAAATCCTTATTCAAAAAGGGCACTTGCGAAAATATTTTGTTTACGGCCTTAAAAGGCCGAAAGAAATTGTTCAAACGTCACCAAACAACATATAAAAGTTTAAAAAAGGGGGGACTCACAAGCCGAGCCCCCATATAGCCATAAAAAATCATTTATGCAGAGGAAGACGGATCACCACTACCAGAATCAGGAGGAGCGCCACCAGGACAGGGAAGAGAAGCACCCACAGGAGATGAAGAGGAAGTCGGAGGAATAACTGAAGAACTCGGAGCGTCCTTAGAACGAGGAGGGGACTCAATGATCCTCTGCCCCCGAGTCTTCAATTCTGACTCAGAAATAATTACGGGGACAGGAGGATCCACGATAGCACCGTCAATGACAACTTTATCAGGATGTAAAGGAGAAAGATCCAATTCGGGAGCGATAACTCTGACTTGCTCCAGGAAAATCCTCCATGACTCCTCGGCACCATCAGCGATAGAGTCCTCCAACTCGGCGTACGCATTCCGAGAATTCAGCAAATCCTTCTTCACAGACACAAGATCTTGAAATAAACTCTGATAACTCTCCTGTGCTGTCTTCCTCAAACTCGCCTCCATATTGCATTGGGCCCGCAGCTTGCTCTCCTTCTCCCGAAGGCTATCTCTCTCCGCCCTCAGCTTAGCTACCTCCTCCTTCAACTCCCTCTCATGGTCCTGGTAAGAAAGAAGCCTCCCCTCCAACTCCTCAACCTTCGAGGTTACCCCCAAAGAGCTGAGAGGAGTCTTCTCAAAGATATCCAAAAGCTTGCCACAAACACCCGCCGCCCTAAAACTCTCCTCAGCCAGAATGGTGAGGTGGTTTCGAACAGAAACATCATCCATACTTATATGAGGATAGATGTTCTTTCGGACGAATGCAAGAGCATCCGCCTTAACCCCACCATCAAAAGAAGAGTCAGACTCTAAAGTTTTGCACTTCTTCTTCTCTGGCTCAGGAAGAAGTCGGGCGGAAGGGAGTGGCTGAGACAAGGTTGAAGAAGAAATCACAATGGGCTGAGAGGGAGTCCCCACGTTCTGAGGAGGAGGAGGAGGAGGAGGAGGAGGAGGAGGAGGAGAGATGATCGCCCTGGCACCGCCAGCCCTGGCCCGAGATTTTGCTTTAGCCTCCTGAACTCTCTGGTAAGATTTCTAAGCATTCTTCCTTGCCATGTCTGCAAAAGAAACAAATAGAAAAAACTATAAGTCGGCAAACCTTAAAGTCGGCAAATGCAAGTCGGAAATAAGAAATGCATATACTACCTAGTTGCGATTGAACAAAGGTCGGCGATCCCTGGAGGAATTTCCTAGTGTCCAAGTATGGGGCCCTCCCCCACACTTCTCGGAAAAACCCCACAATGGCCGCCTCCACCTCGTCCAGGTCATCTAGACCATACTTTTCAGAAGGGGAGGCCTCCAACCAATAAAGGGGAAAGCGAGGGGATCATCCAGGAAAAAGGGGTGGTGACCCTCTACGGCTTGCACTTTGAAAAAATAATTTTTGAAGTCATGGAAGGATTCGTCAAAAAGGGTGAAAATTCTCCGACCTTGTATGGCTTGGAAAGACACCTATTGCTGCTTATTATTTAGCCCACTAAAGGGCTTAGTCATGTGAAAAAGAAAAAAGAAAATCCTCAAAGAGGTCGGAAAGTCCAAAGCGTGACTAATAAATTGATAAATTTTCAGAAAACCCCAAGAATTGGGGTGAAGTTGGGTAGGGGCAACTCGACAGTGGTGCAAAACAGATATTTCAAAATCCGAAAAAGGAAGAAAAACACCCAGACGGGTGATCATACATTCATACATAAAAGAAAAATGAGGGGCCGCCTCATTGGCCCTCCCAAAACAAACCCGGTCTTCCGGACCCGGGATTACCAACTCATATTTTGGCTCGTCCTCCTCCGAAGTACAAATCCTGTGGTGAGTACGAAGATGAGTAATAAACTCAGCGTCGACCAAGGGTTCCTCCCCTAGGACCGTGACATCAACCCACTGAGAAAGAACATCTACAGAAGCCATTTTCTTATGAAAGGTGACAGAAACCTACAAAAAGAAAAAAGAAAAGAAAAATCAAAAAACACGGTCTCTAAAGGGAGGAGTTACGAAGCCAAAATCTACAGACCAACCTATCTACCCACAAAACAAAAGCATGCAAACACAAGGCATGTCGTGAAAGAAGAAAAGCTAACCTTTATCCGAAAGTGAAGGTTGGAAGAAGCAGAAGTCTCCAAACGAAAGAATGCAGCACGAACAAAGAAAGAAGAAATTTGAAAGATTGCAGAAACGAAAAAATGAAAGAGAGGGAAAGTATTTATAAACATGCTAAGGGGCATAATGGTAAAAACGGAGCAGTCATTAATGAGAGTGCACCGTTACCAAAGCCATCAATCCCTAAGTGCATCCCTAACGGACACGACGCTTGAATAGACGTAACTGTCAGAAACAAAAGGTCGCAAAAATCACGTCGGTTTAAAAACCCGTGTTTCCTCCAAGAAAGTCGGCTACGAACCCGAGTTAAATACTTGAACCCAAGCCCTAAAGAGATCTTGGGCTCAAGTAGGGGCACTGTTCATACCCTGGCCCAATAATAAAGGCCCAGGTCCAAAAGAAAGGCTTAGTCCAGATGATTGAGCCTTACTACGCACCGACCTGGTGTCAAGAAGTCGGTGTTGACTACGATTTGTCTTAAAGAAGTCGGGCACGAGATTAGTTGGCAGATAAACACTCATTCAAATGAGTAACCGCCCCTAAAATCTCTCCAACCGCTTCATCAAGCCATATCTTAACCTCCCTAAGATAATGGGACGGTTAACACCCTAAAGATATGGCACTACTCCAACGGTGGTTATTGGCTCACCACTATAAATACACTGACACCCCTCAGGTATCTCTAAGCCCAATACTCTCTAGACCTGCTAACACCCTTGCTAACTTAGGCATCGGAGTGTCTTTGCAGGTACCACCCCCCATTTACCCACGCATACAAGTCGGAAGGAGGCTCCAGCGTGCAAACCAGCTCGGAGACTACCATCCGCGGACGATTGGGCCAACTAGCGTCATCTATTCTATTAATCTCCAGTTACCCACCGTAATAATATTCATAAACAAGTCATGTGAGTTATGTTATTAATAGAAGAAATTTAATTTTAATAATATATAATAAATAAATAATAGATATAACTTTAGGTAAGACTATCGAAATGAATTAAGTCTATTAGATCAACCTGTTTATCCGTAAAAAAAAACGAGTTTTACTTCTAAATTTAATTCTATTTAAATTTTCGAGTAAACAGATAATTAAATCCAATTAATTCAAAAAAGACGGATTAAACATTCATTCTATATAAATTAGTTTTGCATTTTTTTAAAAAAAGGTATATTTTTTATATTTTTAGTCAATATCTTTTTTTTTATCAGACCTATCAACTAATAAAATACTATTTGTTTAAGATTTTTTAAAAATGACATTTTTTGTTAAATTATTTTTAAAAAATAAAATAAAAATTAAATAAATAAGTAATAAATTATTTGAATTAAAAAAATGATGACTCTTAAATAAAATAAATTTAACTGGACCGGTCCTGACCTGTTTAACTCCCAAATTTAAATAAGTCAAGTCTACATTAGGTGGAGTGACTGATTTGATTACCCTAAGATATTTACTGATACAAAAGCAACTAAAATGTAACTAATTTATGTTGAGAAGTTTCTTCGAAGTTAAACTTTTTTTTAGAGGCCTTGACGATTAGCATTAATTTAAAATTTATTTGACTAAATTAAGATTGAATTATAAATATAGATAGCCATGCATGACAGATTAAAAAAAAAAATTGTTGAATGCTTGGAATCAGTCAACTTTTAACAAGGATTATTTCCATTTTTTTCTCCATAAGTAAACCTAAACCCAAACTCAACTGAATCTTGTTTGTCCAATCCTCCTCGATCACATCCTAACTCTAGACACTATGGAAGAAGTGGAGAGCGTCTTCAATACTTTCGACATTGTTTCCGAAATCTCGAACCACCACTTCCTCCTTTTAGACGAAAAAGATTCTAGTTTCAGCAACGCAAAGAGCAGCGTCTACACGCACATCATGAAGGAGTGGAAGATCTTGGAAGAACACCTACCAGACTCTATCTATGTTCGGGTCTACGAGAGTCGCATCGACTTAATGAGGGCGGTGATCGTCGGCACAGCAGGCACACCATACCACGATGGTCTTTTTTTCTTTGACATCAAGCTCTCTTCGAAATATCCAAACAACTCTCTGATTTTATATTTCCACTCCTTTAGGCTCGGTCTCAACCTGAACTTCTACAACTCCGGTAAGGTCTGTTTGAACCTTCTCAACAGGTGACCCAACAAAAAGTGAGACCTACAAGGCTCGACACTGTCCCAGGTCTTGCTCTCAATCCAAGCTCTCGTTCTCAATAAAAAACTCTACTTCAACGAGTATTGGCAGATTCACGTAAACAAAATTTCTCATGAGGCGTGGTCACATGAGTACAACAAAATCATGTTCAGGCTCACGTAGCAACTCGGAAATCACCTGGTTCGCAGGCCGCCCAAAAACTACGAAGCCTTCATCAGGAACCATTTTCGCACCCGGGTTGCCACCATCTTAGCCGCGTGCCAAGAGTACGCCAGTGGACGCGTCATGGTTGGATATTACTGCGGCAAGGGTCTATCACCGAGTTTGTCATGTTCGAAGGTAAAAATTTTGCGATTTTTTCGGAAAATGTTGAGGAAAAACTTGTACCCCAAACTGGTTCAAATATTTCAATCTTTGGAGAGTTTTCATGTACCCGAAAAGTTGGAATTAGATGAGGATGAACAAGAGAATAATAGCGATGAAAACAAAGGCGGCAGAAAGATCATCGTGATGGCTTCCCCAAAAGATAAAAGGAAGGTTAGGATCTTCAAGAAGGTTGTAGCTAGGATCAAAAGAGTAATGATGAGGTGGAAGAATAAGAATAGTAGTAGAAACAACAAAATAACTAGTTAGGCACCCAGCTACTCTTGATGTCTTTAGAAGTTACATAATTTGTTGTCTGCTTTTAATTTAGTGGTTTTGTATTGTAATCTTATTTTGATTTTTTATTGTTTAATGTTTAGCTGTTTATTAGTCATTGTTTAAGAGGTGATTCACCTTTATAAACTAAAGAAAAACTAATATTACTTGAATATTCCAAATACAAAAACGTTATTTGATTGTCTCGTTTCATAATTTTATGTAAATCAAATTTACTGAAATTGAATTAGGTTTGTTAGTAGTAGATCGAATCTATAATATTTGAATTATTTTATTTCGGGTTCAAACATAAATTGAATTCAATGAATTTGAATTACGCCAAACACTACTAAATCGAATCAATGAATATCGATTTATCTGTACACTACTAAATCGAATAAAAAAGTTTTAATTTAGCCCTCTTAAAATTTATACCTGGTACTCGCCGGCTAATGATAAATTGGCTCCATTAGCTTCGATTTACTATGAATTCTACTATATATAAAAATCGAAAGGAGTTAATTCGATTTAGTATATGCCTACATTACTAGAAAACTAGCTAGTTATTACAGATGGATATTTTCGACAGATTTTATCCCAGAGAAATACATACAGGATTTGTGAGGAATTTTTTATCAGAAACAAAAAAAAATGAATTAGCATAAATTACACGCGAAAAAGAGAATCCGTCGATAATTCTGTCGAAAAAACTTTTTTCATAAAAAATGGTTACCAAAAAAAAATTCGTCTGTAATTTAATGGACAAAAATACTGAGTTTTATTAAATTATTATAGACAGAAGTCACCAAAAAATTAGTATAGATAGAAAATCTGTGTGTAATTTAAAAGGAAAAGTCTAGGGGCCAACAATTTTAATGAATTTTGGCCAGCATGTAACCAGCAGAGAAAGGCGAGCCATTGGATGAAATCTCACATCAATTTCACACCATCAAATCATCATTAACAATCACAAAAATTAATGGCCCTTAGCATTTCTCAATTTAAAATATTCCGTCAAAAAAATTGAGTTTAATCTAACTCAGACCCTACCCTCTCGAGCTCGAGCTCCATTCACACTCCACACCAGTGAAGAGCTTCTTCCTCTCTCCGTCCACACTCTCTCCATCGCACGTGCTTCTTTCACCGCTGCCGTCGCCGCTCGCGCTGCACGATCTGACCTCAGCAACAGCCATTCGCTGGTCACCTCATCCACCGGTTCAGGAATCATTGCACTTGTCCTAATTCAAATTGGTATGGTTTCGCATCACTTTAAATTTTTGAATTCTTCTTATTTGAAATTTTTTATATTTGTTCTTTTGTGAATTTTTAACGAGTAGCATTTGTGGCTCCAATCTGCCATGAGAGAAGAATCTTCTCACTCTCAATAGGGAATCACACGAACACAAAATAGGTCACTTCATCTCTTCTTCGGTCTCTATCTTTTAATTTTTTGCTGATTTGAATTTCCTAAACTAGTTAATATTAATCTGGAATCATCAATTTCAGCTTTCTATCAGTTTAATTCAGTTAATTTTAGTTTGGATAATCATTTACTTCATCAGTTTATTGCCATTGCTATTTTTAATATCTAATCTGTTTGTTTGAGAGATGAATGTGATGGATAGTTTTTTAATTTTATTTTGATATTATTGGATATTAGAAAAATTATTTGTAAATGTATAGCAGTATTAAGAGAGTTTTTGGTCATGAACGGTGAAACTTTGCTTATTGCTGTTTAGGTAATTTAGGATCAAAAGTGTTGGTTCCTTCAAAGAATTTGTCAAGAAGCAATTACCATGATCTCAGTGAAAGACCTTTTTCCAATGAGCTCTGTAACTTCCTAAGCTCTAGACCTGTTATTGCAATGGTTACGGATTAAGCCTTACAACTTATAATTGACTCTTCCTCTTTCTTATTTTCGAAATCAAACACAAATCACAAATAGAACATGGATGTGTGGGCCTTCGAACCCCTGGTATGGCTTGAGAGCGGGGGTAGCGTAAAGTCTTTTTGCCTATAAAATTTCATAATGTCCTCTAAAGAGGATTGGATATTGTCCTTTTTTTTATTTTGAAGGAGTTGCCTGGTCTCTGAATGAACTTCCAGTGCAAGCTCGTCGTTTGAGTTTGCGTATCTCCTTTGTCTTGCTTCCCATTTTAGTGCTGGGTTAGTAGGCCAATCATTCTCTGAATCTCCGCTTGGAATTCCACATTTTGCACCACAACTCGGCTTGCGATAGTTGTGGAATTCTATTGTCGACCATTATTGAAGTTCCTATGTAAAGAGTGTATTATAAAAGAGAGCTAATGTAGTGGAGTTAGTATTTGTGACCTCATGGTAGGTACCAAATATTTCGTTCATGATAGTCCTGTCGAGCTATAGCAACTCCTTAGAACAGTGAGCTGCTTTTGTTGGAAGAACTATACATTGACTTGGGTTGAGCAACTCCCGTGGAAACACCTACAAAAAATAAGTGAAATAAGTGAAATAAGTGAATCCGAGAGTGTGATTATATCTTTCTTACACTGCTCACCCTCCTTTTTAAAGAATGTGATTATATTCTTTCGCGTATTTTTTACTAAAATAAAATAAAAAAATTTATTATTTTTTAAAATCTCATTTTTTAACTTTAATTTCTCAAGTACGATTTTATTTTGTCTAAAGCAAGTTCGCAGCAACCTCAGCGAACTCCACTTTAAATTCGAATAAATTCAAAAAAATAGTTAATTTAAATTCTTAAGCTTTACAACGGACAACGATAACCATTATCATCATCTCCAGAATACGTAGAGAGCACACAAGAATACACATAAATAAGTCATATTTTTATTAGAAAAATAATAGATTGTTTTTTAATTTATAATGAGAATTTTTTTTGTTAAATATGGCTTATTCCTATGTATTTGTTTACGACGATAATAATAATTGCTATTGCCATTAATAATGTTAAAGAAATTGAAGTGAAATTCACTGAAATTAAGTATAATCTACAAAATATAAAATCCGCCTAAGAGTACGACGATAATAATAATTGCTATTGCCATTAATAATGTTAAAGAAATTGAAGTGAAATTCGCTAAAATTAGGTATAATCTACAAAATATAAAATCCGCCTAAGAGTATGACGAACTTGTCATAAAAAATGATATTTAAAAAATTATATATAAAAAAATAATTATTTTTTATTTTATTTCTGAAAAAAATCACAAGTTTCGCCCTAATTATCAATGTTAGTTTTGAGATTTTGCTTTTTATGTTATTTGTTACTTGATTTGCGGCTCACATGTCCAAACTTATAGGGCTTGTGACCGAAGAATGACTTACTTATCAAGACTATATATCAATTCAAATTGTATGATATTTGATATCCATGATTTAATGTTGGATGAATTAAATTTATGGTCGATAAAAAAGTTACTATATGTACCGATTTGGAATGATTTTAAAAAAATATTTATTATTTTTTTATAAATAAAAATAATTTTATATTTAAATAGATTTTTTAAAAGATTTTTCAAATATTTAAAATATGTTATATTTTTTATTTTTTGAAAACAAAATATTATTAGTTTTTTTAAAAAATAAATAATTTAATTTTATAATAAAATAAAATATATTTTTTAAAAATTTATCTAAATAATTTTAATAAAAGTATTTTATTAAAAAATTATTATTATTATTATTTTGCTAAAACAATCCAATATAAACCAACACTAAATATTTAAATTCAACTCTGATACAAAAGTTCTAAAACAGTTACAAAGGTGTATAGATAAATTTTCAAAAATAAAAGATAGATATTTATTACGTTCTATTTTTAAGAAATTCTCGCTATATAAAATTAGAGTGATGGGTATATACATAGAAGGGAGTGACTAACAAAATTGAATTTGTCTTTCCTGAAGCTAAGGTTTCCCTAGACAGAATGAGTTCATCACATCACAAGCAGAAGGAGGCAGCTAACACCATGAAAGGAAGAGAGCAGATCTTCAATGTCTTCGATATTGTTTCGGAAGTCCCCGATGACCATTTCTTTGGCTCACCATCAGAAGAAGCTAGCAGTTACAGCACCGCCAACAGCAATCTCTCCAAGCGCGCCATGAAAGAGTGGAAGATCTTGGAACAGAACCTTCCAGACTCCATCTACGTCCGGGTCTACGAGAACCGCATTGACCTAATGAGGGCGGTGATTATAGGCGCCGCGGGAACGCCGTACCACGATGGTCTCTTCTTCTTCGACATCCAGCTCCCTTCTAAATACCCAAACTATCCTCCGGAAGTATACTTCCACTCGTTCGGGCACGATCTCAACCCGAACCTCTACAACAACGGCAGGGTCTGCTTGAGCCTCCTTAACACGTGGCAGGGCAGGTCAGCCGAGAAGTGGGATCCACGCGCTTCGACGCTCCTTCAGGTCTTGCTCTCAATCCAAGCACTCGTTCTCAACGAGCAACCGTTTTTCAATGAGCCTGGGACTTCGTTCGGACGCCTTATCTTTCAGAGCAGGTCACGTGTCTACACCGAGATGGCGTTTCAGCTCACGTGGGAAGTTGCCATGAACCTCGTTCATAGGCCGCCCGAGCACTTTGAGGCCTTCGTCCTTCAACACTTCTGCACGCGCTCCGTGGCTGTCTTGGACGCGTGCCGCGAATACGCCAATGAGCGCGTGTGGGTCGGGTATTATTGCATGAACCAAGGTGGTGATGGTAGGTCATCCAGTTTGTGTTCTTCTTCAAATGTGAAAGTTTCGGCATCTTTTAAGAAGAGTTTGGTGGAAAGTTTGTACCCTAGGCTGGTTCAAACGTTTCAATCATGCGGTGCGGATTTGAATGGTACCCCAAAAGAGTTGGAATCAGAAGTTATTATTAACAAGCAACCCAAAAGGAAGCAAATGATTGATCCGACGATGCATGAAAACAAGGGTGAGGCTGGGAAGCATAACAATAAGGGTGGGATCTTCATGAAAGCTGTGGATAGGATCAAAACGGCGTTGGGATGGAAGAAGAAGAAGACAGACTCCAAACAATTCTAGGTTTTTGTAACGGTTAGTTAGGAGATAAGTAAATCCTGTTTGACCTTTAATTAGCCTTCTTAATTATTATTTGACAAAAAAGACAAATTGATATTTAATTTTGTTATGCCAAGATAAATAAAATCATGATTAATTAAAATTATTTTTATATTTTTAAATATTAGATATTTTAATTTTTTTTAATTAGTCAAATTTTTTTTAATTAATAGATTAACAACTTCTTTGACACTTTTTTTATTATTTTCTTTCAATAATGTTTAACTGTTTAGGCTAGAAGAATATGATAAAAAAATGTTTATAAAGTTTTATATATAAATATATTAATATATTTTTTCTTGAAAAAAATAGTATTCTTAAAATAGTTTTATATATTTTTTCGTAGTTAATCATTATTTCTGTGATCCCTAATAGATGCAGGTAAATTGGATGTTATAATGTTATATATTAGGGTTGGGTAACAATTGAAGGAAGGATCCTTAGCACTCGTTTGAAAAGTAGCAAAAGTTATTTTTTAATTTTTAAATTATGAAAAGTTATAATATAATTTTATGTTTCTAAAAAATTAATTTTTTAAAAATTCATAATTTTAAAAAAAAGTAGATCTAGTTTAGTAAAATTTTTATTTTTTAAAAATAGTTTATAAAAATTAATTTTTTAAAAGTTGTAACATTTATGTTTGGTAAATCAAATTAAAAATAATTTTTAATAAATACAAGTAACATCAATTGTATTTGATAAAATAGTTTTTAAAATTTAAAAATACTATAATAAACGTAAATGTAAGTATTAAATTTAAAAATTGGTTAACGTTATATTAGACTTTTAAATTTTGAAAAACATAAGCAACTTTAAAAAGTTCTATCTTAAGTGTTTTCAAAAATACCTCGATATGATCTTTTTTATTTACCAAACATAAAATGAGGAGTTTGTTCTTCTAAAAAGAACAAAATATATCTACCACCATTTACACCCAAGCTTCTACATATATTCTTTTCGGTCTTTTTTTTATTATTTTACCACTCTATTTTTATTATTAAATTTGTATTTAACATTGTGTATGGTATGAAATCTCAATTTTAATTTTTTTCACATGTGATTTTATTTTTATATAGCTTGCTATTATTTTAATAGTTAGTTATAGCAAATTCTTGACTCCAATAAAAGAGGAGAAAATTCTAACAGGAGTAAAAAAAATATAAAATAGCAACAAAATATACATTGACAATACATTTGTTTTTTATTTTTACCTACCATATCATACACAATAAAACAGTAAATACTAACTACACAATAATTTTTTTGGTATTACCATCAAAATTATTGTAAATTAAAATTTTATTACTATTCACCACATACAAGACCACCGTTATAGGTGAAGGTGAGATAGAAGAACCAATTTTTAATGATATTAATAAAGAATCAATTGTTTAAACGATTATAATCTTACTGATTAGGTTATGTAAAATTAACATCTATTATTAAAAAGTATTTGTTATCATTGTTTTGTTTTAATATTTATTTTATTGTCTAAAAAAATTATATTTTTTGAGTTATTTATCTACAACTTTAAAATAGATATTTTTATAATTAAAAATTTAAATACAAAATAATATATTTATAAATTACTATTAATAAAAATTCTTATCAGCTTTTCTTTCCAATCTATCCAAAAAGGTTTATACTAGTTATGTATTCAGAATTCAAATGTACAGAGTATTCAATTTTTTCCAAAATCGGATTCTGATCTTTACCATTTGGCTGTCATTCTCATTGTATTACAGCTATCGAATTTAACATGAAGTTTTGGTAAATGGCCAATGGTTTAAAGTTATCATCTCTGTACAATCATATATTCAATTAAAAAATTAAATGAAAAAATGATTATAAAAAATTATATATGTTAACTAATATAAATTTACGGTGATTGCTACGGTACGATGATAAATTCATGCGTACTGATACGTTTAAGATGTGGACAAATAATAATAAGACATGTGGAATTTATTTTTCATGTCAGTATTTAAATTTTTTTTTTAAATATATAGTATATCACCACTTTTACTAAAATACTTTTTTAATTAAATAAAAATAAAAAATATTTATTTATTTAATTTTATAAAAAGACTTAAACATCCTTTCTTTATTTGATTAGATAAAAATACTCTTTTAAATTAATTAAATTTTAGAATTCAATTAATCCTAACTTTATAGTTCAAATAATTAAAACAACAAAATAAAAATATATTAAAAAAATAAAAAATCAAAATTATTTTTTATCTGCGTTAAACATATTAAAAAAATAAAAAATCAAAATTTTCTTCATCTGGGTTGATAAACCCTGTGTCTTCTTCATCTTCTTCTCACCTCTTCCTATCCTCTCTCACCACATCCTTCACCAGAGAACCCTGATCCCCTCTCAATCTCCCAAACCCAACCACAAGAAGCACACTATTCTTCACCTTATCCATCACATGCAACAGCGACTTCGGGTCCGCCGCCGTGAACACGTGGTCCCTCCCTCCGTTCCTCTGCCAGTACTTCTGCCCCTCCAGCCACTCCACCAGCGCTTCCTGCGTCTCCTCGTCACTGTATGCCGCCTCCGAGCCATTGCCTTGCTGGCTCGTCGGCACCAGCTGGCTCAGCGACGAGAAGAACGGCACGTAGAACAGCTCCGCTTCTTCCGGGTCCATCACCCGGGTCACCGGTGACCCTATCCGATCTGACTCTGGATGGTTCATGTCTAGGAATAGAAACCACTCTCCCATGTGCTGGTGTCCTGGGTAACTCAGCGAGGTTAGATTCTCAGGCGTGCCGCCGCCTCGGGAGGCGGACCGGGCGGCGATGACACTGTAGGTGAACCGAATGGGAAGGTCGTACATGTAGACCTTAATGGCGAAGGACGAGGAATCTGCAGTGGCTATGATGGCGGTGTCGGAACAGGGTTGACTGGCGGAGGCGAAATTTACTGTCATGTCAAAGCCGGAGTTGTTGTCGGATTCAGATTCTGGCATGGTGGTGTGGCGGTTGGGGAAGGCGTTGAAGAGTGCACAAGTGACGAAGATAAATAAATAAATATTTTTTATTTTTATTTAATTAAGAGGGTATTTTAGTAAAAGTGGTGATATATTATATATTTAAAAAAGAAAAAATTAAATGCTGACGTGGAAAATAAATTCCATATGTCTTATTGTTATTTGTCTATATTTTAAACGTATCCGTATGTATGAATTTATTATCGTACCGTAGCAAACACCTAAATTTATTGATATGTTACCTAAAAAATGTTAATTAGCTTCACACATTGTCATTTAAGTACTATTTTATCCTCAATCTCTTTAAAAGCAATGCATGCATGTGTCCTTATCCTACCATTTCAGTTTTTAACTCGATTTAGACTAATTTTGTATAGTTGTCTAGCACCTTGCCAAAAACGTTACGGTATGGTTTCTGTGGTACCCTGTAACTGAAAGGTTTTGCTCTACCAAAAATTCACATATGTTAACTTAATTGTCCTATGATTTTAATATGCTCACATTCCACCATTTTTATTAGAGAAATGCTTCGTATAGAAAACGTGTTTTGTCAACACTATTTAAAGACTAATATTCTTTATTGTCATTACTTCATCACGTTTAAGTTTAACTTTTATTTATTTATTCAACTCACCGAAACCTATAAAGAAAAAGAAAAAGAAAAATTGTAATATGCTTTGACAAAGATCCTTGTTTAGCTTGCATAAGCACTTAGCCAAGTTTACAACTTATATATTACAAGTTACAACCTAACTTATCAAAGTTTCATGGTTTGATGCTTGGATGAACCATTGGTCATGCCTACTAATGCAAACCGCAAGTTAAAATTTGGTTTACCAAGTCCGTATATCAAAATTGTGGTGATGGTTAATCCGTTAATTGAGCGTTACACCACCGGATCCATCTAAAATGTGTCAAAACATACGGGTTTTTTTGCTTTGTACATTATTTCCAAACTGTCTCAATTCATTTTGCATGACTCCACTTACGTACGGTAATTTTCGGATAGAGACCATGAGCTTGAGCCCATGACAATTACACCGGATTGAAGAAGAAAGCAACACAAGAACTCTTAGCAAATACATACACAAATTATATAGTTTCAATATGTTGGTAAAGTTGTAGGAAATTAAATGAAAATGCACTAGTACGGTGTCTCTCCCCGTAAAAATATCTGTTGGTCTAGTGTTGGATCTACAAAGTCTCGATCCGTATTTACCGCAAAGATATTTGCTAGCTAACCCCTATTAATTTTATGAACCTTCATTAATAAAACCCTAAGCGATGGATGCCCAATTGCCCATGATGAATCTAATTAAAGAAAGTGATGGGGTTAGAAGACCATGCGGTGTTTACCATAATTATACTTGTTTAACTCACTCTCTTACCATGACTAAAAATGCTAAACCCATGGCATGCATAATGATCCGAATTCCTTGCTCATTCAACTCATCGTTAGTTAGTTAGTTACTCTCACTAACCCCTCATCTCTTGCATCTGCTGCCAGCTGCCAGCTGCCAGTTGCCCCTCCATTTCCCAATAACGTAACCGTTTCTTGGAATAAACACTAACACAAACACATCATCATTCCCACACCACTCAATCACTACAATCCTTTCCTCAAAAAAATGGCTGACCTGAATAATTTCGAGCGCTTCGACGTCGTTTCAGACCATTCAGACCACCACTTTTCCCAACCAACTGCTAACACTACCAAGAAACAGAAACAGAACCGCAACCCGGAACCAACCAACCACGCTGCCCGAAACTGTTTTACAAACACGGGCAGCAAAGTGTACAAGAACATAATGCGAGAATGGAAGATCCTCGCCAACGGCCTGCCCGACTCCATCTACGTCCGCGTCTACGAGAGCCGCATCGATCTCATGAGGGCAGCAATCGTCGGCGCCGCAGGTACACCCTACCACGATGGACTCTTCTTCTTCGATATTGCTTTCCCGCCAAATTACCCGTCCCAACCTCCCAAGGTTCACTACCTCTCTTGCGGGTTCAAACTCAACCCGAACCTTTACCATAACGGCGAAGTGTGCCTCAGCCTCATCAACACCTGGATCGGTAAAAAGAGCGAGAAGTGGGACCCATGCGGTTCAACCGTTTTGCAGCTCCTCGTTTCTCTCCAAGGCCTCGTCCTAAACGACAAGCCGTTTTTCAACGAGGCCGGATCCGAAATCTTCGGACGCGCCTTCTTTGAGAAGCAGGCGCGTTCTTATAACTATTCCGTTTTCTTACTTAGCTGTAGGACTATGCTGTTTTGGCTCCAACGACCTCCGCGGAACTTCGAGGAATTCGTTCACGCGCACTTTCGTGGCAGCGCGTGTCGGATTCTGCGGGCGTGCCATGAGTACGTGAATGGGCGCGTGAGGGTTGGGTGGTACGGTGTGAGCGACGTTGGGGAGAACGGTGACTCTTCCCATCGGTCGCGTGCGAAGGTCCCGGAGGAATTCAAGGCATCGATGGGGAAGTTGTATCTTCGGATGGTTGTGGCGTTTCAACTGAATGGTTCTTCGTTGTGTTCGGAGCTTTTGGAATTAGAGAACAGTGATAAAAATGGTGGTTCGTCGAAGAATAAGGGGCATGGTGGTGACAGAAAGTATGGGAAGATTGTCAGGAAGGTGTTGGGGAAGTTTAGGAAGTTTTATGCTTTGAAGAAGGATCAAAGTAGAAGAGTCGACGTGTCAAAGTGATCCCTTCAAGGTAAAATTCCAATACATATATGATATGATGTTCTACTCTTCTAGCATGATAAATACATTTTTCAATATTGATTTTTAGCGAATATTGATGCTTAAGATTGGCAAAATTAGTTAAACCTAACAATGATATATAGTTTCCCATGTCTTCATTTTCAATTGCTTTCTGTTGATGAAAGATTGATGAAAATCATACAAGAAACTAAATCATTTTGTTTTTAAAAGATAATGTTAAACCCCCTTAACTGACACATTACAACAACTTAATTGGTATTATTTGATGCATGGGGAGAAAAAAGAATCAAGTTGAAAAATGCAATAATTTTTAATTTTGATTTATTTATTTGTCTTGCTTGATTTATGTTATGATGCAGAAGCGTAGCGGTAGTGAGACACTTGACAAGGTAGAGTGGCACTCTTGGGTTTTTTCTGGTCCATGACGGGAGTTTCTATAGTTAACTATGGTGACTTTATTATACGCCAATGTTTCTGTTACTAGCGTCTTTGTGTTTTTGGTCAAGAGATTTTTTGCTAGCTTGATCTATACAGTTTGCACACTTATAGTATTAGGGTTGTGTAGGAGAGCTTATCTCACAATAAAGGATTTAGCTATAACTGGACATTTGACAGCTCTTTTTTTGTCCAACCATCATTTTTAGTTAGGCAACCCCATCAATGGACCACAGGTTTGGAATTCCTTATTAATCCAGTTAATTTCGGCCCACAATTGCTGTGGGCAGATTTTAGGTTTTCAAGCACCGAGTTTTAGGCTTGAAGTGGCGTGAAAAGAGCAATGAACTTCATGTACCATGCATCCTCAATGATTTTGATTTTGAACCTCCAATCCGTCCAATCCATTAGTTGCTTTTATATTTATTTTAATATTTTTGATATAGAAATTTTGTTAAATTCGACCTTCTCCATCTTATATCAGAATGAATTAGGCGCTTCTTTTTTAATCAAATACTTCTAGGCTCTTTGGATATTAACAAATTACCGTATTAAAATGATTCTCATATTAACTGGGGAAATCAAATTTACATTCTTACCGGATTTGAGATTGTGTTCTTCCTAGATGTGTTCATTATCTTTCGCTAACATCCAGCAAACAACTCATACAAATTCAAATTTTGGTATAGGGGGGGGGGGGGTCAAAGAGGAACATTCATAAGATGAAACACGAAAAATTAAGGAAATTTAAGTGTGGTTGGTAGATATGGAAGTATCTCGGACACAGGTAATAACTATTACAAAATTAATATGCAAGTCACAAAAAAAAATTAATAAGCAAAAGCTAAGGGTTTTTTTTTTGGACTTGAGCTACGCCCAACAACTCAAATCCGACTCCAAGAACCACCCGATCCACTTCTTAAATTGGATGTAATGCTAGCCATGTGTCTTTCCTGGCTGCCATTACTTTGAAGTTTGAATAGACTCCCTAGTCCATAGTCATGAATTAAGCCACCTTATTGCTGCGGATGATGTCCTCTGCACGGCGTGGTGAGCTCTTCTATACAGCAAACTCTGACAAAGCCAACGACGATGACCACGACAAACTTCTTTGTACAAATGCTCCAATGAGGCCAGCAAAAAAGACTACGGGAAGCTCCTCTATGCAGCAAGCTCCGGTTAGGTAAGTGACGAAGACGACGAAAAAGCTCCTCAGTGCAGCAATCTCCGACGGGAACAATAATGAAGATGACGAGATAGGTCTTTCAAGGTCGTTCTAAGATGTCCGATTTGGTCTCCTCCATGAACAAAGCTCCAATGTGCCTCTATGTAAGAGGGAGGTAAGAACTATTATTTATAAGACTGAAATGATGACATAATGGTAAGAACATACATTAGAATCTCTTTTGTTATTGATGCAAAATAATTCTTGTAGAGAGACTTTGGATCTTGAGTTCATCTCTTGCATATTAATTGCCTGAAGATATTTATTAGCATATATTGTAAACAAAAATATCTTGAAAAAAAATTATCAAAAACACTCATGAAGTTTATGAACGCTGAGAAAGTACTCATAAACTAAAAAAATTAACATTATACCTATGAAAGACGAGTTTCGAACGACAAAAGTATTTAAACCCTAATTATGTATTAACTTTTTAATAAAATTTTCAAACTAGTTCCACCTTCAACTTCAGTTTATTTTTTCAAACCTTCATAACTCAACCTGCAATTTTGAAACCTTTTTTATGGACTCCTAAACTACTACAATAGATGACGTCGGAATCAATGATGGTGGTGAGGACTGGCACTTTTTATGGCTTGTACTTGTTTATACTTCATTGTGTTCTTCTCGGTAACACACACCACAATCTTCCCTTTCACTTTCATACTCTCTAATAGACCTTTGTTACATAGTGTTCCATCAAGATGAACCAGAAGTAACATTGAATTCCAAAAGTTGTAATCATTCTTGAATAGTTTTGATTCGTAAATAGACTCACCATCATATTTTGCACCATTTCCAAACTTTACTGATATTACTATTCGTCAATCCATAGTGTTTGCTAATACGATAAACATCCATGGAGCATCATTCACAATTGTACTTGATTCAGGACTGTCATTACTGGCTGTAATGGTGACAAGAATCCCCTCCTTTGTTGCTCCAAAACTACCGATCGACATGGCATTTTTGGAGAACAATTGGTCGAAGTCTTCACCGTCACCACCACCACCATTGATTTCGGCCTCGTCTGTTGTAGTAGTTTTGGACTCTATGACAAATATTTCAAAGGTGCAGGTTGAATTATGGAGGATTGGAAAAGTGAGTTGAGGTTGAAGGTGGGAGTAGTTTAGGTATTTTATTAAAAATTCAACAAACAATTAGGATTTGAATATTTTTGTCGTACGAAACTTATCTTCCATGAGTATAGTGTTAATTTCCTTAGTTTATGGATATTTTTGTCAATATTTGTAAATTTTATGGATATTTTTATATTAGTAGTTTTTTTATTTAGTAATAAAAAATAGAAAAAACTCTATAATTTAAATAAAACAAATTTTTATTGTATTTTTTTGTTTTTTAAGTATTACCTTATTGTAAATTAAAACATGAAGGGCTATAGTAAGGGGAATGAATCTTCTTAATAGTTAAAAAAAATTTGAGAATGTAAAGTGTAATTTCTAATCTTTTATTGTTTTCTCTTTCATATTTATTGATGGTCCTACTTATAAAATTAATAATAAAAGATTACACTTTACTCCTTCAATTATTAAAAGAGATAATGGAGTTTGTATACAATAACTACAATGAGCTGTTTATTGGGCCTAAATAAACTAAAGGTGAAAACTCAGATGCAGTCGACTTTAAGTGAAGTTGATGTCTAAGAGCCGTTAGATGAAAATTTAGTCAAATCAGTCAAATCATCTAACCGCTCTCATCTATCAACTTCATGTGAAGTCGATTGCACCTGAGTTTGCACCTAAACTAAAAGAATAAATTAACCCTCAATAACCCTAATTCCTAATGGTTGTTTAGTTTACCTCACCCCCAAATTAATCCTATTTCAAAATTTCCCCAATTACCCAATCCTATTGGTTTCCACAGTTTGGCTCCCCTGCCCCAAACCCTCCCAGTCGCTGCAAAGACGCCCATCAACGGAGAACCGCGTGCGCTAGAAGCTGCAACATCGGAAGGCGACCCGTCCTCGCGAGCGTCCTTCATCGCTCCCCTCAAGTCCCTCGACCTCTTGCCGTTACCCATCTCCCCGTCACCGGAGCCCAGCCTCTGCGCGGTACCCCTCCGAACCAATCAGCCTCACCCTATTCTGTTGCACATCTCGTCGCGCGGAAGTCGTCGACTCCAGCAAACCCGTCGCACTGGTGGCAGCCAAGCATCCGATCCTGGAAGATTACCCGCTTGCTTGTCGATCATCCATTGGGACCACAACGAACATCACCGCCGGCAGTAGGCTAACCATTCAAGGTTAGTGGGTTGAGTTGTTCATTTATTGAATAGTAATCGCTGTTGCATGTTGTACTATTGACTGATTTTGCTTCTGATATGAGTGATTATACGTACTAAGAAATCATTAGAAATTAGCTGTTGCTTGGATGTTTGCTGTTCATGATAGATATTTTTTGCCCCTTTAATTGGATAGATACTTTACTAGGTAATCAGATGGTTGGTTTTCACAGTCGCATGTATCCATGTTTGATTATAATTTTCCTTTTATTTAAATATGCTTACTATATGGTCAACTGGAGGATTGAATCGGTTATTTTTTCATTCTTACACGGTTTGTTTTTTTTTTTAAGTAAACTAATGCATGTATGATACGAAAATTGGCTCCTGATATGAGATACCAAATACTAATTTTAACTGAAATTGGTGGCTAATTTAATATCTATTCACGTTGCTGTTTCTGGCTGTGAACATTGATTTATGGGGCTGCCATTTTGTTGGATCGAGTTAGAATATTTGACATTAATGATTGTTATGTTGGTAACTGATTCACCCTGTCTATTGGACCAATTGAACTAATGCTGATGGAATCCTTTATGTTTAGGGGTGTTATACACGTATTGGAAGGTTGGTCTTTATGATAGATATTTTTACCGGTTTAATGGGTGGCCTAATTGAGTAAGCGTTCGGATGGTTGGTTTTCATTGTCGATTGAGTGCTTGCTTGATTATGGTTTTTCTTTTAATTAAAGAGGCGTATTGTATGGGCAAATGGAGAATTGATTTGGTTGATGTCTGATTTTTTTTTTATATTTTTTATGTCCTTATGTGTTTTCTTGTTTTTTGGGTAAATATATGTATGTATGACGGAAAAACTGGGTTCTGATTTGAGTTACTAAGAACCAATTTTAACTGAAATTGGTGGCTAAATTAGTATCTATTCGCGTCGCTGTTCCTTGAATATAGTTTTCCTCTTAATTCGATGTGCTTACTATAGGGACAATTGAAGGATTGATTTTGATGATCGTGAATGGCAGTTTGATGTTATTAGATTGAAGGCTTCATTGAATCGGTTGATGTTTGATTGGTTTTTTGTTTTAATCTTTTTTTTGGTTGATTTTGTTAAGTCAACACACCCTTGTATGATGCGCAACCCTGGTTCTGATCTGAGTTAGAAATAACCAATTTTTACTGAAATTAGTGGCTAATTTAAAATATATTCAGAACACTATTGCTGGCTGTAAACATCAATTAATCAGGCTGCCATATTGTTGTAAGGAATATGGATTCGGTACCCAATATTGACTGGATTTTTTAAATTTTACCTTGTCCTGTTATCTATCTTGTTTCTGGATTATTAAATTGAAAACATATTGCAATGGATTGCAGGTGTCAGCAGCGTGACATCCGTCCGGACTTCTGCAATCGATACGAAGAATCAGGTGGGTAAAAAGGTATGAAAATGTTTACGGCGTCGCCCATACATACAGAGGACCAATTGCGTGATCAGGTGTTAGCATACTCACAGCACCTAGCACGAGGACGTTGACGCGATGGGCTGAAGGATTACCACCTGTGAAAAAGGTCAAGGGCAGAAAAAAATAGCATACTCATACTAGAGTGTAACTTTTGATAAGCTTGTTTTGCTTATACATTGGTTCTAGTCTTGGGAATTTATTTATGTGAAACTAGGAGGACGTAACTGTAGAACCTCTTTTAACTTTTGTAATTTTGTGAATATGTTGGTCTTCATTCACTCAGGCACGACATTCTAAAAAATGCATGAAAGTAAACATCTATTTTCTCTGTGAAAGGAAACATTCATATTCTAGCTAAACCGAACATCCGTCTATCTATGTCTTCATTCAGGGATTTATCTTTAGTTTTCCAAAGTAGAACAACTTGAAATTGTTAAGCATTGAGTTATTGAAATTTGAACTTGAGTCAAGTGTTCATGAAGCATTCTGAACAGATGTTACAGCGAAAGTGAACACCCATTTTTCCATCGAAAGTAACCATCCAGATTTTTACTATAACGAACATCCTATCTTTATCCAGAGATTTATGTTTACTTTTCCAAATTCAAATGACTTGAATTTGTTAAGCATTGAGTTCTTGAATTTTGACATTGAGCCAAGATTTCATGAAACGTCCTGAACAGACGCTATAGTGACCACGGTCTGAACATCCAGTTATATGCAAAGATGAACATCCAACATTTGTGAGTAGGGATAATCATGTAATCAATAAGTGGGATCATATAATCAGAATGAACATCCATCTTGTCTAATAAATTAACCATCCGGATGGTTACAATAACGGTGAACATCATTAATATTTAGAAACGAACATCCAATTTTTTTTTTAAAATAAACCCACTCTTTCTGGACCAGATAACCGTTTTCGTCTATGGTATCTAATACATGAAATACGTACTAAAAGTCATGTCCAACAGAAACTAATAACTATTGTCGAATGAGCTTAACAAAGACATGAACCCATCAAATTGGTGGGGCTCATTGCGGCCAACATGAGCACCGACCTCTAGATTCTAAACTTTGTAACCAAGATCCATCTCTTCACTTCCAACCTCAATAACGTCTGATAGTTGCATGGCCTACAATTCCAAAAAAATGATAAGATAAATCCTTAGTATATGTCATTTGCTTGAAACCTCACTAACCAGCACAAACAATGCGACCAAAAAAAGAAATCAAGTCAATCATTCTACCAAGCACATAGACCAAAAAAGAAACCTCACAAACCAGCACAAACAATGTCACTATACATCACATACATGAACATGTAGTAGATACAACTACTAAGCACATAGTGCAGACATCGGTTTCAGAGCCAATGGTGACTAGAGTTGTTTTTTTATTCATTTAGTGTTTATCATGTGTGATCATATGTATATTCTAAACTGAACATGCAGAAAGCATATTAAGTCGCCCATCCATTAATAACTAACTCTTGACTATTTAATTTTTATTATCAAATTAAATCTTAATGATTATAATAACATTCGCTATTTTTCATATTCAACAATCTCATGTTTATACATGCAATTTACATTAAGTCATATAAATTCATATACCAATAAAAGTTAGTCCAAGAAAGACCTAGTTTCATCCAGCGTCATATTAATATGCCATACTTAATTAACACATGCAAGTTCCTCATATATAAAAGCATACCATGAACATAAAACCTTCATAAATTTGGTTGAATCATGAATGTTATGATGCATTTGGGTAAGCATTAAACATAAAAATAAGCACGCCATTTGCATTGAGCATGAACATCTAATTCACATGAAAATAACCATTCATTATCAATGCATTCAACGAATGTTGCTCACCATATTAAATTTCTCACCCTCGACGACATCATGGTTTGCTATGTGTTCATGTGCATGTGATGAATTCTAATTGCCGTCGAAAGATTGAACACGACACAACGGTTCAACTAAATTGGACTCCATTAAAGAACTTTCGCGGAGTGATAATATGAAGACAAACCTAATATGTAAAATGTTGAGGAAAACAGTTTGAAAATGTGTAATATGCTCAAAAGAAAGTGAAGTTTTCCACAATTAAGGAGCCTAAGTAACTAATAAAGGAATAAATACAATTAACGCGCAAACAACTTAGACTAAAGCAGTTTAGAGTGAATTGAGGCTGGAAAGCTTGGTTATTGCAATTGTGTATATTGAATTTGTAAGAGTTAATCAAAATTAGCACAAAGACAATAATCAAGGCAATAATAAAGAAGCCCACTTATTCATGTCTAAGAGTATAAAATAATCACATAAACACAACCATTTGTTCAAAAAGCAATAATATTGATGAAACCAATTTTAATTGCTCAAAAGCTTCAAAGAACGAGTGATGATGCATGTGATCATTTATATTCAAAACCAACATGAATAAACCATTTCATTCAAATCACTCAATAAAACATGGTATGCACTTCTTAAAAATATACCAAACAATTGATAACATCTGAATTTTTAACCAAATTGGTATTTTGATAAAAAATCACAAACAAGTATATAACAAAATTCAAGCTCAAACATCATTAGAAATCACATAAAACTACACAATTGTAAATTCTAATGCCTTATGAGAATAGAATTTAAGTCAAATGCTGGCCATACATAAGAATTAAATAAAAAGATTTCATTTATGCATTTCATGGAGCATATGGTGTGCATCATGTGAGCATTCAGTTCAATGGAAGCAGCAATCAATCCATAAAATTCAGCCAGTAAACACATTGAATCTAGCAACAGATATTAACTAGTACTAAGTCTAATCTATATTCAGAAACAAGAATTAAACGCAATGAAATAAATAAAATAGAAAGAATTGGGGACAAGGAAAAGACCTGCCTTCCGCGTTGATGGCTACCGGCGACTGAGAGAGAGAGACGTGCGACGGGAATGAATGGGGCCCTCTGCTACTTTTTCTGCCGGTGCGGGAGAGACAGACGCGCAGGAGAGGGGGCTACGGGGGCCAACAATGGTTGACGGTGGCGGTTTTGGGGAAAAGAGGGTTATTGGGTAAACGGTGCCAATAAATTAGAGTTAGAAGATAACAACGAAGAAGAAGAGGGAAGCAGTTTTTGGGTGGATTTAGATAACTGACCAAAATTTTTATTTCTTTTAAATTTTAAATTAAAAATTATTTAAAATTAAATAATTACTCATAATTTAATTTTAATTTCAATTAAACCCTATTGTATATATTGTATAATAAAATTATTGTCTCTTCATACTTTCCCTTTTCTTATACTAAGTACTACAATGCCGTTGAATTTTGGAACTTGTCTCGTATCTTATGCATGTATTAACTGCTAAATCAATAAATAAGCATGTTTTAATTCAAATCATAAAATATTGCATAAGACTTGCATAAAGTCAATAAAAATTAACTCAAATCAGTTTAAGATTAACTTATTTTATATTCGAGATAACTATTAAATTAGTATTTAAAAAAATTAAATATTAACAAAATAAAATATTAATAAAATATTAATAACAAAATAATTTTTAAAAATATTTTAAATTTTAATAAAAATAATCAGACGTTAATTTTTTTCATTTTTATTAACAAAAAACGATCAACTGATTAACAAAGCATATAACGTGATACTAAATCACCATCTTCGGTCCATCTTCTTTTGCTCTAATACCAACACCTTCCACACCTCCACCACTAATTTCATTCCCTAATTATCTTTACCTCTCTTTTTATCTCTTTTTTATTTTTCTCAATTTTTTCTTTCTCACCTCACTCTAAGTACTCTCCTCAATAATCGGTCACTCACACCATTCAATTACATTCATCATCAACGATAATAATATTCACACAATTCAATAATAACAATATAAAATTTAAAAAATAAAAATAAAAAATAAATCTGAATATAAAAAAAAGAGACAGAAAGAATAAAAGAATGGAATGCTAAGAAGAAAAGAAAAAAACATGCAGTAGTGAGATAGTTGAGAAAATAGAAAAAAAATTATTGAAGAAGAGGAAGAAAGAATTCGCCGACGATGGAAACATTAAAAAGTAGATAGCACAAAAAGAATTAGGAATGGTGATGATTTTTGCTGTCATTTGAGTTGCTGTAATCACCACGGAGAAAACAAAAGAAAGATAAGAAGAGGATTTGAGAATGAAGAAAAAAAATCTAGACTAACAATGATATGGTTTAATGTTTTGTTTAAATTATAAAAAAAATTAAAAAATAATTTTAGAATTATATAAAAGTAAATGCTATTATGTCCTCTCTAAAATAAAAGGTAAATTATCTTTTATGATATATATAGTGCTTATATTTATAATTAAATTGAATGTTAATCATAATAATTAGATATATGTTCTCTGCTTTTTTTTCTCTCTTGTGATTATTTAAATTTAGTTTAACACCACCAGTCTATGGTGGTGGTGATAGTTGTCACTGTTGAAAAAATCTCTTTGCGGTGAACTCATAAATCCATCAACAAGGTGCAAGTACGTATTCAGTTCGTTACATGTGGAAACATTTGTGCTACCGAAGAAGAATCTCTGCTATATAGACGCAACTCCTTCCCAACCTCAGCGTACACCCATTGCGCCTCCTCCACCCTCTTCTGTATGGTGATAACATCCTCGGAGTTCACTATTTGCAAAACTTTTGTCCTATGAAAGTGATTAAATTTTTGTGCATAATTGTCACCTCATCTTGTAAATCCTATTGTCTGTAATTGAATTCGACTTGATCTCCACCTCATTGACAACAATGTCTTTAATCTCATGAGGATCCGAATCTACCATCTTTTAAAACTTGTATTTGACATCATCAATAACAATATCTTTAACTGTGTTTATGATTTGAGGATCTGAAGAATCTTTTCAAATATTTTTATGACTTCTATCATCACGGACCATAAGTTCTCCTCTACCTTCAAGTGCATCAATTGCATTCGTAAAGATCTCTTTCACTTCATAAAACTTATCTAGTGAATCACTTTTAATATATATATCACAACAAGTAATTTACTCTTTATTTGAGAGAGAGTATGATAGAATTCACCTTATATAAAATTTAATATAATTTTATATTTGCATTTTTCATATTATCATTCTGTTTGTTACTTTAACCTTTTCCATTAACAACAATGGGAGCAGTTGGTCACTTTTATCAGGATGTTTGTAAACTTTTTAAAATTTAATTTCGGTATTTGAAATAAAAATAATTGAATTAGTTTAGATAGAATTCAATTCAATTTTTTTAAAAATTAATTTCAACTCAAATAGGTTCGTTTTGAAATTCTACTACATTGAAATTTCACTTAAAATTTAAAATATCTAAAATATCTTTATAATCTAATTATTTTTTCTTAACTTTTCTCACTCATTTTTTCTCAATATGCCTTTCACATTTCAATACACATTGTCTCTTCTCTCACCACCTTCATTCTTTTCCTTCCCTTTTCTTCAACTCACTTAATATAATATATATCCCTTTTTTAAAAGGTCTACTATATAGATCCAAAAAAATTATCCACACCTATAGATTTTATGTGTTTAACTTAGATTTATGATACAAGCGTTTGTCAATATGTCTAAACATTTCAAGTAAAGTTGTATCAATCATGATACTAGCAAAAAGTAGCACAATTTTGTTCTATTTTAATAATATGAATTAGTTGCTATAATTTACCATTAATAACTAATTTTTTTATTTATTACGTCATTAGACTACTTAACAAGTTGGTTCTTGATAGTTCATTTTTTTGTAGATTGTCGTTAGAATTAACCATGAAAAATTATTTAATTGTTTTAATTAATAATAATATTTTTTAAATTTAATATTTTAGATTAATCTAATTTTTGTTTTTTTAAAGAGCTGAACAAATTTTAGTTGAACAAATTTTAGTTAATAATATAATTTTTTATTATTTTATATAATTTTTATATAATTTAATAAATAAATATATTTATTATTTAAATATGATGTTATATTTGTAAGAACCCGCGTTTTCACGTAAAACCGTTTTAATAAAATAATTTTAGTGCGCGAAATAGATTAAAAAATTAGAAGTTTTAATTTGAAATTATAAATGTGAAATTCGATTTCAGTGAATTTTTCTGAGTTAGAAAAATGTATTTCTTTTGAAAAATTTTTGTAAAAGTGCGTACTGGCGCTTAAGCTGGCAGTACCGGCTTTAGTCTATCCAGTACCATGTATTTTAAAAAATAATATTTTGAAAAGTGATTTATTATTTTGAAAGGACAAATATAATTTTGGAATTGAAAACCGGATACTAATCTTAAAGGTTTAGGCCAAAGTGGGTCAAATGGACCAAAAACGCTAACGGGTTGGATTAGACCCAAATCGGGCCCAAAACCCAACATATATAAGCTCATTTAATGAGTTTTGAGCTCATTTTCCCGCCCTAAGAGAGAGGAGAGGCGCGGTTTTGAGAGGAGAGGAAGAAGAGAGACTGCTCTTTTCACCTTCACCTTTCGGAAGCCATAACTTTTGATCCAGAGCTCCTATTGACGAGCCGTTTGCGGCCACGAGAAACTCTTGTTGAGCTCTACGTTTCTATTTAAAGAAATCTGGTAAGATTTCCCTCTACACATCCCATTTTCCAGCCCTCGGTTCTGCACATTTCTATGTATATTTTTTTAGTAGATTTTGTAGTTTTGGTTATTTAGGTGATCTCTAGTAGCAGATAAATATTAAATTTTATCTCTAATCTCATTGGATAAGATAAAGTTCCACTAAACCCTTGTATTTAGTTATTTTGTGTATCTTAGGTTTTGATTTTTGGTGATATATGTGTTGTTAGTTTGAGCCTTGGTGTTTGTTGGAGTTGGTTGAGGCTTTGGATCAAGATTGGTGGCTTTGTTTTGGTGTTTAGTGCATTTAGGAATCAGCCAAGGTATGATTTCGGCTTCCTTTATGTAATATGTAATGTTCATGGACACTTAGACTAGTTGACCCTAAGATAGGATTGAATGTTATTGGTGTATGAATATGAATTGGTACTAATTATTGGTTGTATTGGATTAGTGTGGTTGATGATGATTGTCGAAGATTATTGGTATTGATGAGTATTCATGGTGATTAATTATATTGGTTAATAATGAGGATTATTAGAATTTAAGGTAATGAGTTAATGTAAAATATTGTGGTGGTTTGGAATGAAGGATATTGATGATTATAATGTGTGAGGATATATGTTGTTGATTATTGGCATTTAATGGTTATGAAGGTTGATGATGAATGTATGAATTATTGTCGATGAGAGTAAAGGTTTTAATTGTTGAGGTTGTTGAGGGTTGGTGGTGATTATGGGTGTAGCTTCACGATTGGATTGGCAATTATGATTTAGTAGTGATATATGGATCCTTAATGTAGGAATTGTATAAATTGTTCATGATTGAGAATTTTGATTGAGGATTATGGTTTTGTATTGGTATATGGAGAGAATGTTAAGTGAATTAGGTGTAGAGGTGATAGAATTGTGATGGAATGTTAGAATGTGGTGTGCAGTAGTATTTTGTGATGTTTGAGTAGGTTTTGGATTGTTTTGGTTGTGAAAATTGGAAAATTGAGGTTATGTGGTTTTTGGGTAAAAGTGGATTTTTGGTGAACTTTATTTGATCATAACTTTTGTCTCGATTTTCAAAATTGATTGGAATTTGTTTTAAATTAAAGATGATTTTAAAAGTTCTAAAATGATATAAAGTTTGAGGAAAATGGATTTTTGTAGAAGGAGTTATGATCATTCAAAGTTGGTGTTAAAAATCTAAAATTCTGCAAAGTTGCAGAATTTTAGGATTTTCTAATATGTGCGCACGTAGAACCCTGCGAAAAGTTAGACCTGTGCGGACGCACAGACCTATGCGTACACACACGCAAGGGAAGGCTTACTATTTTGAGTGCTGGCATGGCTTGCGCACGTGCGCACATCAATGAAGAATTACGACCTGTGCGGACGCGCAGTCCTGTGCGCACGCACAAGTCGAGAAGGGTCGTCTGTTGGGGGCGCTCGCACAGCTTGTGCGAGTGAACAGACTTTATGAATTTTAGTACCTGTGCATATGCACACCCCTGTGCGTACGCACACTTTCAAAATCTTCCTGGGCGTGCGGACGCACACGCCCTATTTCACAAATTTAAACTTTGTTTTCAACTATTTCACCTTTCCAACAAGGTTGTAAGCTTCTATAACACCATTTTAAGGCTTTTGGGCCAAATTTTAAGTATGGAAATATGGAAAATAAGATAAGGGCTTTAGTTGATGTTTATTATAAAAAGTTAGCAAACGGAGGTCTAGGTTTCTAGTGTTTCGAGAATGAGTTTGGTTGAGAGAGAAGGAAGAGTAGTGAACTTGGCGAGTACTGATAGTGAATTGAGAAATTGATAAGTTAAGGAGTTCAGAAAGGAACTTATGACTGGATGGTGGTTGTGATGAGTATGAGTGGAAGAGTGTTTGGAGGAGTGGCCTCTAAGATTGAAAATGTAATTATAATTTGCATTGCTATCCATCGTAGGGGCTGTGGTAGTATCCCGCCTATGTTCGGATGTGAGGCTTGAAGTTGAGCTTCTCACTCATACCGATTGCTCTAGAGGAAGGTGGTAGGGCACGCTCCCTCGGAATATTTTCCTATAAAAGGAGAAGGTGGTAGGGCACGCTCCCTCGAAATTTTCCTCCTGTACATGGGTTTCTCTCTGATTGCATAGTGGTAGGGCACTAACCCACGGAATCATGTGACAACCAGCGGATGGTGGTAGGGCACGCTCCCTCGAAATATTTTCCTCTGAAAGGAGAATGTGGTAGGGTACTCTTCCTCGGAATTTTTCTCCTTGTGCGCAATAGAGAGACTAATCCGAGAGTTGTCGACCGGACTCGCTGTCGATTTGGCACAATAACCGACATGTGATATCACAGCCAATAGGGCAGACATTCATCATGTGCATCTTTTATCTGCTTGCTTACTTTGCTTACTTGAATTTGCCTAATTGTATAACATGCTTACTTGCTTCTTGAATTACTTGTTGTATATGAATATTATCTGTGTTTTACTTGCCTGCACTTATTGTGATTGTCTGGTGATGAGGAGGTTAGGTAGGCGGTGGCGAAGGGATCGCACGGAGGGTAGGTTGGTGAGGGTTGTGGGATACAACGGTGTGACTAGTTTAGTTAGAATTCCCCTAAGATTAGATAACCCTGTTTTATGGTTTAAGTTCTTTTATTTATTTTGTTCTAAGCTTGAATATCCGTATGTGATGTGAAGTTCTAGGATTACCTTCGGCATCCCGGGGTCTTATATTTTACATCATTGGGCACTGTTACCATACTGAGAACCTGCGGTTCTCATTCCATACTTTGTTGTTGTTTTTCAGATGCAGGTCACAACCCACCTCGGTGAGTTGTTTGGTTGGTGACAGAAGTGGAGGATCCGGATACTTTTTGGAGACTTTTTGGTTTGTTTTGTAGTTGTCTCTCGCTTTTGTATTTTTGTTTTGGCCTAGAGGCATGTATTTGAGAGAGAACAAATCTTGTATAAGCCATTTAACATTTCAGTTTCCTCTTGTCTGTATGCTTGCCTAGCCGGCTTAAATTCCGCGAGCCATGACTAGTTTCTTATGATATTACACTATTATACTATTATCTTTGTTTATATCACATCTGTTTCTTATGTTTTAAGTTGAACACTTCGTTGGTTCACTTTGCGCTTTTAAATCCTATGTTTGAGCTATATCTTTCATCAGGCTTCTAGATTAGCTTATATATATATATATATATATATATATATATATATATATATATATAGGATAATTGGGGTGTTACAATATTAATAAAATATAAAGTTGTCTATTATAAAACTTTAATTTATTTGATAAATATTCTAAATACTAGAATTCAATTCAATTCTATACCATTAAAAATTTTAAAAAATGGGAGCAATTGATATTACTTTTGTCGGGATATTTGAAAATTTTTTAAAATTTAATTCTAGTGTTTAAAACAAAAATAATTAAATTAGTTTAGATGAAATTCAATTCAATTTTATTATTTTCTTTTAAAATTAATTTCAACCTAAATAGGTTCGATTTGGAATTCCATTCCATTGGAATTTCACTTAAAACTTAAAATGTCTAGAATGTCCTTATAATCTAATTATTTTTTCTTAATTTTTCTCACTCACTTTCTCTCAATACTTCCCACATTTCAATATACATTGTCTCTTCTCTCACCATCTTCATTCCTTTTTTTCTATTTTTTTCAACTCATTTAATATAATATATATATTTTTTGAAAGGTCTACTATGTAGATCTAAAAAAATATCCACATGTATAGATTTTATGTGTTTACCAAAACATTTTAAGTGAAGTTATGATACTAGCAAAAAATAGCACAATTTTATTCTATTTTAATAACATGAATTAGTTGCTATAATTTACCATTGATAACTAATTTTTTATTTATTATGTCATTAAACTAATTAACAAGTTAGTTTTCGATAATTCATGTTTATATTTTGTTGAAAGTTTTGTCATTGAAATTAACCATGAAGAGCTATTTAATTGTTTTAATTAATAATAATGTTTTTTAAATTTAATATTTTAGATTAATCTAATTTTTGTTTTTTTCAAAGAGGTAAATAAATTTTAGTTGAAAAAATTTTAGCTAAAAATATAATTTTTTATTATTTTATATAATTTAATAAATAAATATATTTATTATTTAAATATGATGTGATGGTTATCAGTGGCTAAGAGAATGAGAGGTTGAATCTTAATCCCTTTTTCTACTGAGAACACTTTCTGCCCTTTTAAGAAAGCTTTAGGAGATATTTCTGTTTTTTGTCTTGTCATTGGTCTAGAGATATTTTCATTTTGTCTCGTGACTGGTGAAGAGATATTTTTCAATTGGGGAGTTCTAGGTAAACAATAATCATCTTGAACAACATGAACAACCACCAATCAAATAAAAACACACTATACTTCTAAATTATCCATCTAAATTTTAATATTAAAATAACCATCCATACACCTAATAAAATGAACATCTGATATATCTATTGTTCATATTATTTAGTATTTTTATTGTCTACCTATACTTTTCCTTTTCAATTTTGTCTCCTAAGCAACAGAAAAAGTAATGGAGTAGAAGAGAAAGAGAGAATTACACCAAGATGTATCTGGTTCAACTGCTAAGTGCAATGCAGCTTACGCCCAGTCTCCATCACAACAGTGACGGAATTTCACTATAATCAAACCTCATTACATACACCAATTCTTCCCTAGGAACTATCCTTCCTATCTGGGACAATTCCAGAATCTATCCCCAATCCTGAACTTGACTTGGTCACCTACCAAGCTTTCAACTGCTAAGTGCTAACCCAACTTGCAAGGGGATTCCCACAGAATTATGATACACAACACATAGATGTACAAAGGACCTCTAAAACACCTATGGCTTTTTTTTAATTTTGTATACTCTGCCTTTTTCCTCTCATTGGCTTTTTCTTACAAACCTCACACTGTTTGCCTTTTTCACCATGAGACTCAGACAGACAAAACTAAAGAAAATACAAAATAAAACACATTGAAGGAGAAGAACTTCTGTTAGTTTAGGTAGCTATGAGAACTCTGTATTTTCTCTCCTTGTCTCAAGCCTTGGCCGTTCACCCTTATTATAGAAGGGAAAGCTTCCAAGGTTGAAACGGTTCAACCGAACCAACTTATTCTTCTTTAATAATCAAAATCGGTTCGGATAGAGAGAAGAGAGAGGAAACCGAAAGCAAAGCCAACATGCAATCACTTCTCTCTCATCCCTTCTCATCAAACTTCATCAATCTGAGCCTTCTATCTTGACTTGGTCCCCAAGAAGGATTTCTGATCCTTAATGAACCCTTGATCCTTGACAGCTCCATCTGTTCCATTTTTGCTTCATCCTCTACGTAGCTACAGTAGCTACCTTATGTGACAGATGAACAAAAGTAGAAAGGAGTTTCACCTCAGAGATCTTCTTCTTTGGCCGAATCGGATTGCTACCACTTTAGGTATAGAGATCTTGAAGCTTCTTCTCCACTTCTTATCTTTAGTGGAAAAGATCTCAGCCACGCTATACTGTAGATATTCTTTTTACACGGGCCATCATCACCTTGGCCGCTTGCTTCTTCATAGCTTCTTTTCCTTTTTCCTCTGATAGCTTGCATCTTCTTCTTTCCTGACAGATAAACTGACCGAAACATAGAGAGAGAAGAAAGAGAAGAAAGAGAAAACTTTGGAAGTAATGAGTGAAATTAAAATCAATTAAAATAAATTAAAATTCATTACCCATCCCCTATGCATAGTAACGTGTGAGGCAATAAAAGCAATCAAATCAATTTTAATTTTCTCTTTCCTATTACCAATGCATGCAATTAAATCAAGTTAAATGAATTTTGAATTCCATCAAGGAAGAGAGTGGGTAACCGAACCAAACATGCTCCACTCCATTCTTCTTCCTTTCGAATTCGGACCAACCCATCGTTGGGTCAAATAGGAGCATTGCTTTTAGGCTTGCTCAATAATTTTCTGGCCCAATTATCTTGCTAACCAAATAAATATTACAGCCACATATCATTTTGAATTTTTGCAGAAGGCTGAATATTATCATCACATTGGGCTTGTGTAATTTTCGGCCCAATAATAAAATCTGCACAAAACAAAATTGTTAAACAACCAATTTATAATTACAATAAAATTAAGTTAACAATTTTGTAATTAATCATTTTTAATAATGTTTAATCATCATATTAATTTAAAATTTTTCAAACTCATCATGATGTTATATTAATAAAAGATAAAGTTGTCTATTACAAAACTTTAATTTATTTTATAAACATTTTAAACACTTGAATTTAATTCAATTTTATAGTTTTAATAATTCATTCCAAATACTAAAATTTAATTCAATTTTATACCATTAAAATTTTTCAAATAGACTAAAGACTTTTTATCGATAATATATTTTAAGATATTTTTTGTCAGCGCCTAATCTTTTGGATATTAAATTGGTAATTAATTCTTTTATATTTATTATTTTTATTATATTTATTAATTACCCCTAAAATAAATATATAATATTAAATATAATAAATATATAATTTTAAATATTATATATATATAAAATTATAAATATTAAATTAAATAAAATAATTTTAGATTTTTATCTCCATAACGTTACTGTTTCACAATATGGCCAAGTTGAAGTTCAATGTCGTTTGGAGGAAATTTTCTTCTGATTTTCGCCTTGGTTTGCCATTATTGACCCGATCCGAGTTACCAAAATATAAGCATACTACAATATTTTACAATCAGTAATCATAGTCGAGGTATCAAACATTTTATACATATAGATTCCTATCACATGTGACACACATTATATATTTGATGAGCACGTGTGCAGTATTATTCTATAGCCACATCCCAGATTACATACATGATGAGTTGCAGAGACAACCCTTCCAAACTAATTGAGTGGGATACGTGTCTGCAATTCAGATAAAAAGAAAATACACCTCCTCCAATTTATAAACATTGAATTAATTAATATTTCACCTTAATTAAGTAATATTATGTTTTTTCCAGGTTAAATTAATAGAGACACGGTATTTAAAAAAAAAAAACGAATCGTAGAGGATCCAAATCCACCCAAGTATAGTAGTAGTGCACGCGTACAAGCATGTGGGGACCTGGCATGCATTGCTTCATGCCTCTTATTGTATTGTGACATTGGTGGCAGTGGCATCATGGCCTAAAAATTTTCATTAGCAATACTATCCATTCTGCCACAGCGGTATTATAATAGCCCATAGGAACCAATTAAACCACCCCACAAAACCAGCTTCTATGAAACCAAAAAATCAGGATTACTAGGCCTACGTTTTCACAAGCAATTGGCCTTGTGATGTAACATTTATAGTACAGCATGCAATCAAAACCTCCCCCATATATGGTCATGTATTTCTCTTTGCATTTTAGCTCTAAGTGGATCTTAGTCTAGTTTTAGACATGGACTCGGTAGTGCCTATGAAATTGCAATAAATTTTCCTTTGTCCTTTATATGCTCTGACACAACTATGACATGTCAGGAAAATGAAATCCCATGTTAAAATTTCATAGTGCTATATTATATATGTTCCATGTCCCCCCAAAAGAAAAGACAAAGGCTTTTCGTGTTTGGGTTTAATGTTATTAAACTCATTAACATAACCACTAACCCAAGTCAATTTTATGTCTAATCCTTGTTTATCGGTTTACATAAAAATCAAACTAGTGCTCTAAAGGGGACAAGGGCAGGTGCGTTTTTGTCTAATTTTCTTCATTTGTGTGATTTAATATGTCTTCATCAGATGATATGCCAATTAGCTTATACTAGGATTAGCAAATAAGTCACAACTTGCCTCCACTAAACAAAACCTAATTATTTAATAACGGAAATAATGAATGAATGGCTCAGGATATGCGAGACCTAAAAATTTGAACAAACCAAGGCCGGCCATGCTTTTATTAGACACTGTCTATTTCCATTAACAAAATGGGATCATATATATGTACGCGTTTTCCACTCGTTTTTTTTGTGTTTTATTTTTTAATTATGAAAATATAAAAATCATCCTAAGTTATATGATTAATAGGACACCAGCCAAAAAAGAGATATGATTCATATAATTTAATTTTTTATTCCCTTTTTATAAACATGATTCATGTTAATATCTCTATCTCCTTTATCGTGATAGTAACATAATATTATCCTAGTGAAATAATTATCTTATCATTTTTCTCTTTGCTTTTTTTTTTTTTTGAAAAATTTTGTACATCTAATAAACAAAACCAAGTGTTGATTACTGTTAACTCAAATGTAAGTCAAATATTAAAAAAATTTATCATTATTTTCGTCTTAAAAAAAATTATCTATGTTACAAATGAGAGCTAGTCATTAAACATCCGTATAGAATATAATAAATATGTATAATTAAAATAGGTTTCAGAAACATCATTTTGTTCATAAAAAGCCAATGTACATTGATCAAAATTTATGTCCATTTATTTAATAATCATGTTATGTAAATATAAAAAATATATATTTATACATAAATATATAATAACTAAATTTTAGTATATAAATAGTATTTTGTTTAAATCTTTAACCTAATATTTTTCATGGTATGAAATCCAAGAATCCTAAGGTTCAATATATTGTTTACTTAATATGCTATCAGTCAAATATATATATTTTTTTACGATGATAGATATGGTGTTGTTAATACTTAATACGAGAAAATGTCGTGTTTTTTTTTACGAGTATTCTGTACAATACAGAAATTTTACGTAGCGATTTTTAATTTAATTAAAAATTTTATCAAATTTTTTATTTTAATTAAAAAAAAAACAAAAATCTCATCTAATATTTTTTTATTTTAATTTTAAAAATAAAAATTTTATCCAATAATTTTTAATTTTATAATTTGTCTTTATATTCTAGTAAAATTCCAAAAGTTCTCAATAATTTAGAATTAACTAAAAAAGATCCCTTATGTAAAGAAATTAGCCTCATAATCCAAGAGTAGTATTAGCAATATCTAGCAGAGTTAATTTCAAGTGAGGTATACCTTAAAATGAGGAAATAGGATCTGATAATTGTTAAATAATAAAACAATAATAATAGTTGTTTATCTAACATGTGTATTTTCTTAATTATTGTATAAAATTTGATTTTTTAATATAATTATTATATATTTATTAAAATAAAATGTTTTAAAATTTTGTATATTAATCATAAAATTGAAAAATAGAAGGGGAAGAGGCATTAATATAAAAATAAGAAAAAACAGAGAATTCCCCACACCATCCTCTCCTTCTCTTCCCCACAGAGAGAATGAGCTTATGAGCCCCCTTCGTGTTCCTCTACCACCCAACACACCCCACCACTACCTCCAGCTAACGTGCGCCCTCTTCCTTACCCTACGCACCCCCCTTCTTTCCTTTCCATTTCCGTTATTCTCTCTCTCTCTCTCTCACACACACAACATTTGTTTTTATCTTCTCACTTTCATAAACCTCCGCGTTAACCGTTCTCCCCCACCTCCTTTCTCTCGCTCTCTCTCTCATTCCCATCCAGATTCGGAGGTTCGGAACGACACCAAGCTTGCTTCGGGTGCCGCCGGTGGTGGTTTTAGGGTTAGGGTTTCCGAGAGATGTGGTATGCTTCAGGCATTCATGAATCTACGCGCTCTCTGTTTGAGGCCATTCGGGCTCGCTGACGACAAGGTCGACACTTCCCCCGTCGAAGTCAACGGCGGCAGCTTCAGAGGCAGCGGAAGCTTCAAAGGCGGCGGCGGCGCAAGAGAAGGCAAGGACAGCCTCCTCTGGTCTCGCGACGTCGGAAAATATGGCTCCGGCGATTTCTCCATGGCCGTCGTCCAGGCCAATCAGGTCCTTGAAGACCAGAGCCAGATAGAGTCCGGTCCCCTTGGCACCTTTGTTGGCATCTACGACGGTCACGGAGGACCCGACGCCGCGCGATTCGTATGCGATCACCTCTTTCGCCATTTTCAAGGTTCTTCATTCTGAATTCTGAATTCTGAATTCCCCGTTTCTGTTTTATTTGTATGTGTCAATGTATGTATATATAATTATATACTTGCCTGAAATGGTTTAATTTTTTCTGTTTATTTATTTTGCGAAGGTAGTTGTGGCATTCGTGTCGCCACGTTTTCAGTTTTGATTGTATATTTCCTTAATTACTACGCTCGGGTTTGGTAGTAACTGTTATGCGTGGTTTTCATCAATTCGCTTTTCCGTGAACTTTTTTCCTTTTGTGTTTTTTTTTTCTCATTGGTTACTCTTTTGAGTCGGATGATTTCCCAGGAATTCAACTACTATTGATGAACATGCAGGCCAATGGGTAACTACTATTCCTGACAGTATGTAGGAGCCATTTCCTTTTTTTTTTTTTTTTTTTTTTTGGAAGAACCTAAAACTTTAATTGGTGAATTTATTTTTGTTTCCCTCTAATGTGGATGAATTTTGGGGTGGCTTGCCACATAATAATGTCAACAAAGTGTTTTGGAAATGGACCCTTGCTTTCTGCATCGCTTTCTGTGTTGAAGGCCCATTGTATTTTGCAGAGCATTCTGCCGCTTTTAATTTTGGCCCCCTTCATGGGGTATATGTGTTGGGATTTGGTTTGGTTGTGCTTTGTCCCTTTTTTTTTTTGTCTTTCTTTTCTTTTTTCCTTCTTCTTTCTCTTTGTTGAAGGAGTGCTTCTTATGTTAGCTGTCTTAGATTTCAATGCTGTGCAGCAATATCAGCTGAAGCAAATGGAGGCGTGATCACTGAGACCATCGAGAGGGCATTCCGCCAAACAGAAGAAGGGTATGCTGCTCTTGTGTCAGACTTGTGGAGCACTCGGCCTCAAGTCGCAAGCGCCGGGACTTGTTGTCTGGTTGGAGTGATATTTCAGCAGACACTCTTTGTGGCAAACCTTGGAGACTCCCGCGTTGTATTGGGCAAGAAAGTTGGCAACACAGGAGGCGTTGCTGCAATTCAGCTTTCTACAGAACACAATGCAAATGTTGAAGCTGTGCGGCAGGAGCTTAAAGAGTTACACCCACATGATCCCCAGATTGTTGTCCTCAAACATGGAGTGTGGAGAGTCAAAGGCATTATTCAGGTGATTTCATATTACTGTGTGCTTTAAGAAACCCTTACTTTGCGTACATTAAAACTAGTGTTGGATTCATTGTGGGCTGCATTGTCCGCAACTTCTTGATATACTATGCGGAAGAAACTTAGATGATACTTGTGGAAAATACTAGGCCTCATATTCCTCGATCTCATTGCCTTTTTCCTGTGTAATACTTTTGCCAGAAATCCTTAAACAATAAACATATGCAGGCTAAAAGGAAATTCTCGATAAGGACACTATTATTGTCCCAATTCTGCTGTGAGGTTATTGATGCTTGGAGAAGACCTGTTCCTTTTTGTGTGTTAAAATTCCGCACTTAGACAAGTACCAAGCTTTTCAACTGGCAGAGGCATTGTGGCATGTAGCCTGCTTTGGGTAGTAGTCCATATGACGTATTTAAGTCATTATTTTTAATTTAAGAACCTAGTAGAAGATCATTAGAGAGGAGAAAGAAAAGAAAGCTAGGAGCTAGAAAGATACATTGAAATGACAATAAAAAATTAATAATACACAAAGCTCTCCTTATGGTTGCTATATCATAAGGAGACCAAAATTCTCGTCACATATCAAACACCAAGGCCTGAGAAGAATTGTTGAAATATGAGCATTTCACTTAGCAAGACGCCATAAATCCTTTCATCCTTAGTGTTGTAAAATCCCATGTAGCTACTAAACTCTCATCAGATCGATCCACCTTTAAAGTTCAACCAAGGTGAAGGCTTCAATTAACATACGTTGGATGAAAGTAGCTGAAGTGAAATGCAGAACCAAAGGAGTGACATTTTTGGTCTTAACGTCACGCTTAACACATATATCAAGCAGAACAGTTACATGTAATGTCTCAATTCAGAGCATGTAATTGGGTTAACCTTACTGAGTGTCATTTTCCATCTGTAGCAAAGATCAGAACAAAGCTGAACCAAATTGCAGTTAAATTTCTTTGTTTTGCTTACAAAAAGGAGAAATCAGAAATGTATGGTTTGGTTTGTGATTTTGAGTATAAAACCAGTCCATATAAATGCAGCAAACCTGCTAATCTGAATGGAGTATTCTGTTTTGACATATGATTTATAAATTATAATGCCTTTGTATGTCGAAATGAACGTCTTGATCATATAAAAGATGGTCAACATGTTTTCCATATATTTCTTCCTTTATTTTATTTTTTAAGTCAAATATGTTTATGTTAGATAATGGTTCAGGTTAGGTTCTGCAGTCATTGTCTCGTTTGTCATTTTAAACAAAAGCTCTCCAAATTATTTTTAGTACCATATCAACACCTGCTTGTATTTGATGCAGATTTCTAGATCTATAGGTGACGTATATATGAAAGACGCACAATTTAACCGGGAACCACTTCCTGCAAAATTCAGACTTCCTGAACCCATGCACATGCCTATCTTGAGTGCTGAACCCGCTATTATTTCTCATCGACTGCAACCAAATGATTCTTTCATTATATTTGCATCAGATGGCTTATGGGAGCACCTGAGCAATGAAAAGGCTGTGGAAATTGTTAGCAGCAATCCACACACGGTAAGGCTAATATTCCTGTCTGCAGTTTTACTGAGAATTTGTAAGCCCGAACCTTAACTGCTTGGTTATCTATATACTGTCAGTGCATTAAAGTTAAATTCATATATATATATATATATATATATATATATATATATATATATATATATATATATTCAAAGTATTTTTCTTATTGAAACTGTAGTCTATAGTGTGTGGTTCATGTGATCCGGAGACCATAATGCACAGGACATAAGTTTTCAAGTGCTTGTTGATTTTGTTGTTGTCGTCTATGCCATGGTTGAGACTCCCAAGAGGTACTCATGATATGTTTTGTTAGTGCAGGGTAGTGCCAAGAAACTTGTCAAGGCTGCCCTACACGAAGCAGCAAGAAAACGAGAGATGCGATATTCAGACCTGCGCAAGATAGACAAGAAGGTCCGACGCCATTTTCATGATGATATATCTGTTATTGTTTTATTCTTGAACCACGATCTTATATCCAAAGGCACAGTGCTAGACCCACCACTCTCACTTCGAAGCGCACTCGATCACTGACTCCAACTGGTGTCATCATTGTAATGTAAATTACACACACATGTTGTCTTGTACCAGTTTTTGGCAGCATACCACGATATACATGTGCCATTGCTACCTGCATTATAAGGTTGAGAATCATTCATCAGGCTCCAAATTGTTAAAAGTCATAACATGTTATTAGAATTTTGTCCATGAAAATGACAAAAGAAAAGAAAGGTAAAAAAGAATGTAACAAGCATTTGATTGTGGCCACTCCCTTTTCTAACCTTTGTAAGTCTTAAAATCTGGATTTAGACTTTTTATGACCGATTTAGACTGTGTAGGTAAATCCACCAGTATGTTAATTGAGTTCCAAATTATTTGACAAGTTAAGCTAATTTTGCATGCGTAATAAATCATCTTTGGGTGGAAATTTAACATTTTGCTTTGGCTCAACGGAAAAGACAAGATCACTTCGGCCAGGTGAAAATGCTACCTAATTTTAAAGAGAGATGTTAGGGGATTATTAAAATTTATTATTTTTGGTTATTAATTCAACCATTAATTCAATTTTTTGTTTTAATTTAGTAATTTAATAATATATTTTATCCTATATTTTTAAAATGTCAAGTGAAGTTTGCACCTTTTCAATTCACATGATCAATTCACATTAGTATGAGGAGCCAATGTATGTTTTATACAATATGTACAATGGGGTTAAATTAAAATTAGAATTAAATTAGAGACAATTAATTAATTTTGAGTAGTTTTCAATTTAAAATTTAAATCAAATCATGATTTTCGTTAGTTATGGCAATTAATTAATTTTAAGTAGTTTTTCATTTAAAATTTGGATTAAATTATTATTTCCGTCAGAATCAAATTAGAATTATTTTCCTCTCTCAATATGTTGTAAACTCTTCTCTCACTCTCTCCTCGAAGCAAAAATCGGTATAGTGCCGCCACAGTTACCAGTCGTCGCGGACATTGCGCCGACACTCTTCCGAATGGCGCCGTCGTCCGCACAGGCCACCGTATGTAGGGAGGACGCGCATATTGTGCGAGTCGAGCTCGCAGCACCGCAGCAACCCGGACGTCCAGCGCTTCCATTGCAGTCGGTTTGTGCCTTCTTCCTGTCGCCGGAGGTTCACTTTCTCTGTGAACGTGGATGGTTATTCTTGGGTGTTTAGTTGTAGACGATGATTGTTGATTATGATTTATACACGTTCACATTGGATATTCGTTTTTGTATGATTTTGGATGTTCAATTTCTCAGTTTTCGCGGATGTTTATTCTTCAAGTAATTCAACAAGACCCAGGCATGCAGCAGCGCTGGGATGATGCGAGCGCGGGGTTCGGGGCTGCAACTCACGTCGGCGACACTGACAGTTGCAGGTCACGGATGTTCGACCGCGTGAGGAGTGAAGGAGGTTCTTCCAGCGAGGGCGTTGGCGCAAGGAGGTGGAGCGCGACAGTTCCGGTCAGCAGGAACAGAAGCTACACGTCGCACAGAAACAGAGCGGTAGGACGTAGGTTGCTACGCACACGGTGGGGCGGCGGAGAAAGGGGATTTTTCTACGGAACAAACAATGAGATTTTTTGGAGGGTAGGTAATGGTGGGTGATGAAGGGTTAATGTGAAAGAATTTTGGGTAAATTGGAGGTAGATATCACAAAAAGCAACTAGAAGTTATGGATAATGATGTTTAATTTACATTATTAATATATATTGGACCAAATAAACAACCAATTATACATATTGTATAGATACTTCATTGTCTCCCTAGCGAGACTCTTTACATTAACACCAATTTAAGGGTAAAAAGTAAAAACAGGTGTATGTCATGTAATGTAATTGTTTAGTGTCTGTAGTTTGTTATAGGTATAACTTGTTATTAAGTCTGACCTAGTTTAGAAGATTGTTAAAAAGTTTAATATTTTTTTAATTAAAATTAAGTATATGTAATATGTCAAATTTAATGTCTACAAATTTTTTTAAAATATTTAAAATATATAAAAGTATTTATAATAAAATATAATAGATTTAAATTATCTAATAACTTTGATAATAACAGAAAATTATTTGTATATTTATTTATATTTTAATAAATTCAGGCAATTTTAATAAACTAATAAGACTAATTAATGAATTTAAATTTTATCTACTAATATATTAAGACTTTTATAATAACATAAGTTTAGATCTATTTTATAATAGGTCAAGTAAGACCAAATTAAATACTGCCTAAATTGTAAATTCTTGATAAATTGCTTGATTTATTTCCACCCTTAGACACCATGAACAGCCAATGAATATTTGCATGACGCTGCAGACGTGCATGTCCATGTAAATGTGAAATAAAGACAAATGAAGAAGAGTTTAATATTCACTCACTTAGATATTTTGATTTGAAATTTTTAATTAATTCACCTTATTATTTTAACTTAGGTTTAGCTATAATGTATCCTATGAGTGCAAGTTAAGGTTGTTAATATTAAAAAATTTTAAATAATTTATTTTAATAAATATACAATAAATTTATTGAAATTTTAAATTTTATATCTCTTTTTATAAATATTTTTTAATTAATAATTTTATCATGTGACCTCAAAATACATATTAATTATATTTTTTTAACTTACATACGTATATAATATAAGCTTCTGGTATATGTTAAGTAATATATACAATTAAACTCTTTCTAGCAATAAAAGATGGATAAATCACATAAACAAATTGAATGGATTTTAATTTTACATGAATATTCTAAATGCAATAAATTTATATGCATATCTTGTTTTGGCTATAAAATTATATAAATCGAAACAATTTAGTTCGATTTAAATTGACTCCATAAAAATCGAATCCATATGATTTGAATTAACTAGTGTAACAACAAATCAATGTAAATTGAATTCATTAGGTTCGATTTACTAAGAAAAAGCGTTACATATATTAAATCAAAACAACTTATTTCGATTTACAGCATTTGATAGACCACGGTAAATCGAATCAAACTAGTACAGACATGCAGTTTAATTAAATCGAATTTATTTAATTCGATTTACTAAGGAGTATATACTAAATAAATAGGATAAGAACATGAAGTGTTCAATAGAGTGGAATTCACAATGGCTAATGAAGATAGTTTTTTAGTTCTAATGCACTACAAAGAGACGATTCTGAAAAAAATGCGAGAGAATAAAATTTACTAATAAGAATCTATTGAGTCTCTTTATCAAACATTCTACGAGTTTTGTTGAGTTTTAAAATACTATACTCTAGAAATTTAGGCTGCATGGAATGAAACAGGTAGAAAAGTTATTTTATAGAATTTCAATTTCTATTGTTCGCGATGGGGTGAAGTACGATTCCTTTGTAATAGACAATGATGATGATTTGTAAGTTTTATTTCACTGTCATCGTCAGTTTTTCGAATTGAAAACCCATGAACTATTGACCAAACTTGGAGATGTGGTCTCTAGTTCAATAAGATCGAATCAGAATTATCAATTAGTGGCAATGGCAGCCGCCTCTAGTTCGACCCCTGTTGTTGTGTCTTTATCTATGCCTGTAATGGCATTTGCGACAATTTTTGTGGCATCTCCATCTTTCGCAGTTGATCTAAACCGTGATGACAATGGAGAAATAAGTGATAATGTGAATACTCTTGTTATGATCACGATTTTTGGAGAGGTTGTCATCCCGATTTCTGGAGAGTTGGAGAACTAGATGTTGTGAAAGATATAATGTGGATTGACGATGATGTGGAGCCCGCCATGATTGATGATGATAGCGATGATAATATAGGGAGGAGTATTCCTGTTGGTGCTGGTAGAGCATCGAGCTCGGGATGAGACTTTTCGACTTTAGACTTAGAGGCCATGAGACTGCAGGGGTCCCTGGATGTAGAATCCAGATTTGGGGTAAAAAATTCACAGGATATTTAACTTGGTCAGTAGTTTCAGAATAAAGCAAAAATCGTCTTATGTGTGAAGATTTATATCCACCATGGGATTAAGTACAAAGTGTCGGAATCAGAACATGTCAAATACTATGAAAAGTGTAAGGAGTTTGAAAACAGTTGCCGATGGTTGATTCGAATTACTTTTTGCCAGCAAAATGGTATTTGGGAGATCAGACGGTATAACAGACCTCATGTATCTCTTGCCACGTCGGTCTCCAGTGACCACAAGAAACTTGATTATCATGTGATATCTGCTTTCATCCTTCCTCTGATCAGAGCTGATGCGGCTGTGTCCATCAAGGTACTACAGAATGCGATAGAGACACATTTTGGCTTTATACCGACTTACACGAGGGTTTGGTTGGCTAAGCAAAGGCCGTTGCGTAGATTTATGGGGATTGAGAAGATGCCTACAATGAGTTGCCAAGATGGGAACTAGGTGTGCTGCCAGGTAGTATTGCAGTACTGAAATGCGACTTGGAGGCCAGGTTGACGAGTCATCATGGTATTTGCACCGACTTTTTTTGTCGTTCCCACTGTGCATCAAGGCATTCAAGTATTATAAGCTATTGGTTAGCACTGATAGGACCCAGTTATTGCGTAACTTTTCTCTCTTGGGTAAGGTTTGCGGGTGGAGGAGGTTGTGAAATATAATTCAATATAATTGAATTCAAATTATATATATAGGGACACAACTAATAAATCGAATCTATTACATTTGATTTACTCTAGCACCACATTTTCTATAAATTGAAACTACTCAATTTGATTTATCATAGGCTATAAATCGAAGCATCTTGATTCCATTTACCAGGGCCTTAAATCGAAGTTCATTGATTCGATTTACTATAGGCTACTTCACTAAAACGAATTTTCATAGTAAATCGAAACTACTGAATTCGATTTACTAGTGCACCTACTAATTCGAATCCAATTAATTTGATTTATATTAAACAAATGTAAATCGTATCAATTAACTTCGATTTATATAAATATGCAAACGAGACATTTATATAACCTATTTATATTTAGAATATTCATGTAAAATTGAAACTATTCAGTTTGTTGATATGATTTACTCTTAAAATACAGTAATATATTCGTCACATCGCTTGAATTAATTTTTTTTTGTCCATGTCATAGGCTAGGCCCTGCCCAACCCACAATATAAAAAAACACCAGGACACAAAGAAAAAAGGAAAAGGAGAAACGGCGATAAACAAACATGTTTCAAGCATTGATAGAAAAAACATGTTTCAAGCTAACTACCAAAGCTTCCACTTCAAACTCCTGCGCTGCCTCTAAGACTGCTGCAATTCCGTCATCTTCAAAGGGTCAAAGTTAAGGATCAGACCGCAAATATCCTCTAATGCTTCCCAATAGTTCGAGCTTTCACTTCTATTTATTTATTTATTTCTTACTCTTTTCTTTCTCCTTAAGGACGGACCAACAACCTGGCCCAGACCCAACTACCACAAAAGCTTCAACCGACCCGGCTTCAGGCTGCGATTCAAAAACAGCACTTCCCTCCCCTACCATCACCTGAGCACGATTTTCGTTGGTGAATGATGATTTGCCTCCCTACGACTACAAACTTAAAGCACCACTCCCTACCGCAACGAACTGTTCGACTATGGCTCTCTCCATGGATCAGTCTCGGCGCCTTCACCGCCAGTAACATCGCAAGGCTCGCCTCCCTCCTCTCCGCATCCTATGGTACCCTGATGCACACCTCCACTATGCAGATTCCTGCATTCTCGGTTCAACGCTCCATTCCTGGTTTCCTTGACTACCCAACCACATTAGATCAGGTAGTATTGAAACCTGGGGTGTCTAGCAAGGAACTCAACAACCAGATCCCTCAAACACTAAGATAGTTGCTCTTTCCTCTTCTTGGATGATGTTCTTTAATTGTTGCGGAGGATCACATGTCCACGATCGATTAAGTCCTTCTCCATCTGCCAATTTAGCCACTGTATGTGCTAATTTGTTTCCTTCTCTTGGATCCCATGTTATCCTTGTTTCTGAAACTTCTGTTATCAATTTCTGGATATCTCTGATAATTGCATCAATTTCTCCTATTGAACTTTTCGATTTTAAAGTAAGAGCTTGACAATCTATTTCAATTATTGATTTGCCGAATTACAGATTTTGTGCCATAATTAATGCCTCCCTAAAAGCATAGGCCTCGGCTGACAAACTGGAATTGGCTATGATTTTTGTTGCTGAACCAGTTATCACTGACCCCTTCCAATCCCTTACAACATCTGCGATTACTGCTCTTCCTGCTGGCTGCAAAAAGGTGCATCCGTGTTAATTTTCAACCAATCCTTGGGAGGTGCTATCCAGGTTACTCTTCTGCTTCTCTCTCTTGCGCTGTTATTCTGTATACTCTGAACTTCATCTTTAGCCCTCTTGAATTCTGATGCTGAGATAGCTGCTCTGATAATTGTTGATTTTGGATTAATTCCTATATTTTGGAACACATTGATTTCTGCTCTTCTACACTGACCAACATAGAAATCCCAGCCTACTTGTTAACTCGTCTTGCATCTTTTTCCCCTCTTCCCTAATTTTTTGAATGTTTTTCCTTAACCATTCTACAAAAGATTTTACTGAGTCATATGTGGGTAAACACTGTACCTGGGCCCCGAACTAAGCTGCTCTTGTCCAGTTGCATAACAAGATAGCATGTTCCACTGTCTCTTCTTTTTCTCCACAAATCCTGCACAAAGGATACTTAGTTTCTTTTTATAGAGATTTGCATTGACGGCAATTATATTATGGCAAGCCTTCCATAAAAACATCTTTATTTTTTGAGAAACTTGCATCCCCCATACTTCTTTCCACAGCTTCCCATACTTAACACTTGAAGATGCTTGGTTCATGTCAGCTAGGGATAGAAATAGGCCAGACGACCTGTCAGGAGCCTGCAGTCTGTATTTGGCCTGGCTTGTTATAAAATAGGCACAGGCTCAAACCTTTGTAAAAGTCTTAATATGTTAATAGGTCAGGTTCAGGCTCGCTAATTAGCCTTATTGGCCTGTTAAAACATAATTAAATATATAAATTATTTTATTATTATTATAATTATTAGATATTTTAAATTTATTATAATTTATTATAAATATTTTTGTATATTTTAAATACTTTAAAAGTTAAAAATTTTTTGTAAATATTAAATATGATATATTACTTATAAATATTTTATTAAAAAATAATTTTTTAAAATAATATTTTTATTTTTGTAAAAAAAAATTATCAAGCCTTTTAACATGCTACAAGCCAGGTCAGGCTTAATACTTTGAAAAAAGTCTATAACAAACTGCAAGTCAAGTCCAGGCCAATTAACTACATAACAGGTCAGACTTGTTAAGAATAAAACTTAACCTGGCCTAACTTATTTTTACCCCTAATGTCAGCACATTTTTTTTTTTCGACACATTGATATTCAGTTTTAATGGTATAAACACCATCCATCCCTTTTGTCCAAATAAGCCTATCCTTTTTGTTAATTGTGCTGAGCTTGAATTAAATTTATGCAGTTTTCTTTCCTTACTATTTGTTTGGTTGGCAAGTTAGTCAAAAGTAAAAACGGATAAATGTTTCTTTTGATGATCCAATGGGCCATGGGCATGGTTTTCGACTTCTCGTCACTTTTGGTAAGGGCCGCATTTGCTTGGTCTAGCCCATTAGGACATTATCGGTATTCTAAAGAAAGAAAAATAGAACTCAAGACTCCGAGAGTGAATGTTGTACGGTACCGGCGGGTGGACTTGCTTCTTGAGTTGTTTGCCTCAAGTCTCAACGACGACCTAACCAAACGTCCAAACCACACACACAGAGTGAGCTTCTTTTTGTTGTGTTCTCTCACTCTAACTTTAACAAGCTCCAGTGTTTGTTGCTGTAAGCACCAATTTCCATTTCTATGTATAAATTATAATTTGATCTGAGCTTTGCTTACTATCCCATGGTGCTTCCTCGGATCCTCCTCCTATTCGCCCTACTGAGTCATCATCTGACTCAGTCCGACTCGGCACCACAGGCCTTCAAGAGAGGTACCGGCCACCCACAGTGGCACCACGGCGCCTTCCACGACGTCCGCGATTCCGTCCGATCCGATGTTCGCCGCATGCTCCATTCCAGAGCCGAGGTCACCTCCTTCTCTTCTCCTCATTTCCAATTTCAATTCCAATTCGATTTCCACTCCTAGACCTAAGTTTGATTTTGTTTGTATACTGTTGTTGTGGTTCGTGTAGGTTCCGTTTCAGGTTCCGTTGGAAGTGAATGTGGTTCTCATCGGTTTCAGTGGAGATGGAGGATATAGATACACTATCGACATTCATAATCTGGAGCAATTTCTGAGAACGAGTTTCCCCTCTCACAGACCCTCTTGTCTCGAGACTGGGGAGCTTCTTGATATTGAGCATCATTTGGTCTATAATGCATTTCCTGTAAGCTAACCTTCACTCTGCCTCATACTCTTACTATTTTTTTTTGCGTGCTCTCTTATTAATGCTAGCTTTTAACTCTAGGCTGGGCAGCCTGAATTGATAGCACTTGAGAAAGCTCTGAAAGAGGCTATGATTCCTGCAGGAAAAGCTAGAGAGGTAACTGAAGCTTTACTTGCCACTTTCTGCCGTTTCACATGGTTTTAAGAAATTTTTATCTGTACTATTTATTTTTTCAATAGAGATGGTTCTAAAATTTGTTTTCTACTTCCAGAGTGAATTTGGAAGGGAGGTACCTCTATTTGAAGTTGAAGCAACATCCGTGGAGCCAATATTTCAAAAGCTGTACTCCTATATATTTGACATGGATAATGGGGGATCTTCGGTCATAGATATGGACAGACCGGTGCCAAATGCCATATTTGTTGTGAACTTTGATAAGGTATAATCAATATTCAGTACCTTTTGCAAAAAGAAGACTGCAAGCTTTGTATGTTGTAACATGTGAAGTAATAGAAAAGTTTATTTTTCCCTAGCTAACTACCAATGATCTAATTATGAACAAATGAATGCTTAAGTTCTTCATATTTCCTTCTTGTTCAGTATTTATGTTCCACTACATTGTGGAAGTTAAATTTATTTTTATTCAATTGCTAATTTAAAATATATTGAAGGTGAGAATGGATCCTAGGAATAAAGAAAGGGATCTTGATAGTTTAATGTATGGCAAACTTCCGGAGCTTAATGATGAAGATATGAAAAAACAAGAAGGTGATTATATTTATCGTTATCGCTATGATGGTGGGGGAGCAACTCAAGTTTGGTTGGGGTCTGGAAGGTATGTACAAGTAACCTTATTTACTGTTGAACTTCAGGTTCCCCTTCCAAAGTGTGTTTTTATTAGCCATGGAGGTTTTTACCAGCATAAACTGGTTGCAGTGCATGTTTATATCCTAAAAGTAATCATGGTAGCTGATGTATGTATGCTAGCATGACCCTTTTTTGTGTTTGTGTGTTCAGATTTGTAGTGATCGACCTTTCAGCAGGCCCATGCACTTACGGTAAGATTGAAGCTGAAGAGGGAAGTGTCAGTTCTAGAACTCTGCCAAGATTACGAAATGTGATTCGACCAGGTGGTATGACCACAGTTTATCAATCCAGCAATGATATCTTTCTCGGGCAGCTTGCTTCTTTGATATCAACCACAGTGGAGCATGTTATAGCACCTGATGTAAGGTATTTGTGGTATCATGTAAGCATATAACAAGAAGTAAGAAATCACCTAATAAGTCAAGTTGGCTACTGCCATCCATTGGACTCTATAGCAAACCAATTTCAGCAAAGCCCTTTAGAATAAGGCCTTCTAGAATTATATGATCTAAAAATTTTCTTATGTTTTCCTCTACTACTTTTAATTGCAGTATCTTCCATTTGACTCACATTTTCCTGAGCCAAGTCTTGTTACTTGACCAAACCTGTAAATTTCAGTTTTCCCTTCATTTTCTCCTAGGGATACATTGTTACCAGTTTCAGCTTTTCTTTGACTACCATCAGAATACTTTTAAGAGCACTTGAAATGAATATTTAATTGACTTATGTATATTATTCTACAATCTCATCATGTTCTTATTGATATATTCAGGTTTGAAACTGTTGATCTTACTTCAAGATTGCTTATACCAATAATTGTCTTGCAAAATCATAATCGGTACAACATTATGGAAAGGGGCCATAATTACAGTATTAACATTGATGCAATTGAGGCAGAGGTTTGTTATTTCATTTTCTTCCAAGTGGACTACTAATTTTGGTTATCATGGATTTTGGAGAAGTGCCTGCTGCTGTTCTCTAGAACTGAGATTTAGTTCAGCTAGGCAGGATCAGCATGTGATTATTTTATACTTTTCCTTGGTTTCAGGTGAAGAAAATGCTCCATGATGGTCAAGAAGCAGTAGTTATTGGAGGTGTACATTCACTACATCGCCATGAGAAGCTTGCAATCGCTGTTTCAAAAGCTATGCGCGGCCATTCCCTGCAGGAAACCAAGAATGATGGTCGTTTCCATGTTCATACGAAGACTTACCTGGATGGTGCACTTTTAAAAGAAGTAGGTCCTGAATAGTTTTTTTAATCTATCATTGTTAATTTACTCATAATCTTATCGGCAACATGGTTACTTCCTTTTGTGGGGTAATTACTTGAGAGGTCTCTACATATGTTTAGGTTTTGAATAATGAATACACTTTGCACCTTCTTTGACTAAATAGAGAACATTGAGTGCTTAGGAGATGCACTATTGCTCAATTATTTTGTAGCCTAAATGATCTTCTGAGGAACTGGCAGGATTCATTATTCAAATAATTAAATATGTATCCATCTTGAAAGATGCTAAATGAAACTTTCTGCTGATGTGCAGGAGATGGAACGCTCTGCTGATATGCTTGCTGCTGGATTGCTTGAAGTGGCTGACCCATCTCTATCAAGTAAATATTTCCTCCGCCAAAATTGGATGGATGAATCTGAAGTGTCTACCGATTCTATTCTTAAGCATAAACCTCTCTGGGCTTCCTATGACTCAAAATATAGCAAGAAAAGGAAGAAGAAAGTAAAGAAACTCGGGGATCTGCAACCAACTTATGGAACCCGAGTAATTCCTGTGTGCGTGTACACCATTCTTTCTTGCATAAATGCATGTTATTGTCTATATTTATTAATACGTCTACGGACACAACACAAGTTTAAATGATCACCTTTATCTATTTCCAACTTCTTTCTTATTACTAATTAAACTTTGATCCTTGGGATTTTTCATGAACAAGATAATGTTGGTAAATTGGCAGCCAGTTATTAACTATAGGTTTTATGAAGTTGGCTTTCCTAGACTTCATTTTGGTTTGCAAATTGAATGGAATATATGAATATCCTGAAAATGTCAAGAATGACTGGCCTAGTAAAAAGGGAAATAGTCAAGGATGGGGTTTCAGGAGCTCTATTATTTATTTGCTTAACCAAGTCACAGTTGTTATATATTGACTGCCTTTTCTTCTTTCTTTCTTTCTTTCTTTTTTTTTTTGGGTTAGCTTTGTGCTATCATTGGCAGACGTGGATCGAGACCTTATGATGGATGATGAAAGTATGGTATGGACAAGCAATGATGTTGTAATTGTGCTTGAGCATCAAAATGATAAGATCCCTTTAAGGTGAGTGAATATGATATGTGGATTTCTGTACTTGAAGTTGGAGATATATACTAACTATCTGGACATTTTAGAAGATAGGAGAAAGGGATAAATTGTCACCTTAATATATTATTTGTAATCTTGTGAAACCATCTGATGTTTCTATGTACAACTTCTAACTCTTTTTCCCTTGGGTTTCCTTGTGTCAATTTAAATACCAGTGATAATGTAAGATGGCTTCTGCTGTCTTAAAATAAATTGTCAATTTTAACTTTGTTATTTAATGTTTAAGTTTACCTTCTGCGAAGATATATTGCTCATCCATTGTGATTTAATTTTTAAAACAATATCTAACTGAATAAGTTTCTGAGAATGGAACAGCGTATGCACTGCCCTTATGAGTCATAAAACCTACTTCAATCTCCAGTTTTATTTACCCTGGTCTTCCAATTATTGATTGTCTTGCGAAACTTCACATCACTTTTCATTGTCTTGTTTGACAGTTATGTTTCGGAGACCCAGAAAAGGCATGCTCTTCCATCTCAGGCACAACGGCATATACTTGCTGGCCTTGCCTCAGTTGTGGGTGGTTTAAGTGCCCCATATGAGAAGGCCTCTCATGTACATGAAAGACCTGTTGTGAATTGGCTTTGGGCTGCTGGTTGTCATCCCTTTGGACCATTCTCAAATACATCTCGCATCAGTCAAATGCTCCATGATGTTGCCTTAGTAAATGCGCTCTTCATGTGCCATATTGAGTTTTATTTGCTAAGAACTATTCTCTAATTGGATTTTTGTTCTTTAACAGAGGAACTCAATATATGCACGTGTGGATTCTGTACTCCGTAGAATTCGGGAGACATCAGAGGTATTCATGCTTTCATTTGATTTTATCAATCAAAATTTATTCATGCTTCATTTAAATTATATAAATACAAGTGCTTGATTTATATAAATCCATGTCAATTCCGTACAGACTGTCCAAGCTTTTGCAGCAGAGTATCTGAAAACTCCCCTTGGTGAACCAGTGAAGGGAAAGAAGGAGAAATCAACCACTGAACTATGGTTGGAGAAGTTCTACAAGAAAACAACAAATTTGCCAGAACCCTTTCCTCATGAATTAGTTGATCGCTTGGAAAAATATCTCGATGTAAGCTAAACTTTGATTGCAGTTCTTGACCTGACTTATGGTTGTTTTTATGAACATTGTTGTTTGTATGCATCTACCAGGGCCTTGAGGAACAGCTTGTTGATATGTCTTCATTGTTATATGATCATCGACTACAAGATGCCTTCTTGAACAGTTCAGATATTCTGCAGAGTACCATGTTCACCCAACAGTAAGTTACCCTGTATTTCTTTTATGCCGAGAAAAAAAAGGCATATATACTTATTTCGTAGTGTTTGCCTTTTTATAAATAAAATGGTGCTATTGTAATAAATACTTATAATTGTGATTGCAGATATGTTGACCATGTTCTGGCCTCTGAGAAGGATAATATGAGATGTTGCAAAATTGAGTACAAGTATCCCGTGCACTCTTCTCAAACTTACATCTATGGGGGAATACTTATTGCTGGGTTCTTTGTGTACTTTGTTGTAATTTTCTTCTCATCTCCAGTGCGGTGACATATGTTAGATTTTGACCCCAACAAGAACCAATAACCAGGCCTTATCACATTTTGGTAGAGCTTATGGTTGCCATACCAAATCGAATATATGCAACAATTTTGAATGCGTCAGTGCAGCACAAATTACTGGAGCAACGTTGACTAGATTTTATGTATTTGGCATAAAAGTTGCCAGGAGGGTCTTCAGCTTTCTATTTGCTTCATTAACTGAAGAAAATCTCATGTACACTTTGTAGTCTCTTGGGGCGGGGATGAATGCTTTCAGTAGATGCGATTAAATGGATAACAATTGCAAATTCAATGGGTGAAATTGACTATGGCAATAACAATTTTGTTGTGTCTAGAAAGAATATTTGTTGAAGTCGCTTGTTTCTTGGCAACATGCATTGTCTTAAACGCTTCGGTACCATCCTTGAGTTTAAGGCATTTCACAGAATTCAAAGTTATTCACAAAAGAAACTTAGTATTAACGATTCTTTTATAATTTCATTTTTCACTCAACTTTTTTGGGTGTACAAGTAAAGTATATTTAAGTATCAAGGAAAATTTACACAACACAAAGAGGGAAATTTTTAAGCACACAACATTGCCAAAGCTTAATATCTACTTATCTAGCTTGTACTATACGAAAAGGAGGATTGGTTAAATGGCAAAACCTTAAAATACAGTAGGCTAGGTATTCATCGTCCGAATTTCTTGTATATGAACAACTTAATCTATAAACTGTTATACGCTTAATAGTTAAGTCTTTTAAATCTGACTTGTTTCTACGGAAAGATTTTTTTCTTAGTAAAAATAATTTAAATTTTAAATATTTATATAAAAATATTTTTTATTTAATAATTATATTTAAATATAATAATATAAAAAAATATAAATTATACTTCTACAAAAAAACGTTTTTTTTAATATTTTTATTTTTATTACTAAAACTTTACTAAATACATTTAAAAAATATCTTGTTCTACTGACAATTTTGTATTAACGACTTAATAACACTTAAATAAACTTATTCTATGCACATGACATAAAAATTCAATCACTAAATTACTGATTATAAATTTATGTATAAATAAATACATAAGTTATTTATCTCGATTTCAATATATATTATTTATTATTTATAATATATATTCTATACAAACGATGAATCTTTAATATACATTTAATATGGTTAAAAGTACTTTTATCTCCTTCCTCTTTTCTGGTTAGACATTTGTCCTTTCATAAGTTTAAAGTTTAAACTCTATGAGGCTTGACACTTAAAATAAAATTGAATTAGTTATGATTAATTCTTTAGATTCATTTAATTTCATAATTTGTGTCATTTATTTTATACATGAAGGTTTATTATGAATTCTGGAAAGTGAAAAGAAACAAATGTCGAATCTCTTTCATTTTTCAATCTCAAGCATTACTTAGTACACAGATTATCAAGGAAACATCGCCCATAGTCGGTAATATTCCAATTTCAAATCTTACTTTTTTTCCATTATTTAATTCTAAATGATTCAATTCTGATTATAATTAACTTATTCAATTAGATTGTAGAAAGCTTGAATGTGGAGCTTAAATTGCATATTTCTGTTTTTGGTCAACAATCAAACAAACACTATCCAAAGACTTTCACTTCGTGAATTAATGAAGATATAAAAAACGATTTTAGGAATTAGGAGAATGAATGAAGAAATCAGACATAGCTTTCTAGGCTAGCAATGTGCATCAAATTAAGCAGTATATTTACTGCTCAGAGCCCAGTGCTTATTTCATCATTTAAATGCACTCGCATTATTCTCTTCGGAAAAATACATTTGACCAAAATGAAAGAAAGAACAAAATAAATTAAACGGGAAGGGAAAAAAAAACTAGTAAAGGTTGAACTTGATCCTCAGCGAATATGCTTATAGCTGTCATCAAATTTTAAAATCAGGTCTCAAAGATTCCATGCCATCATAGGATCCGCACAATTCTTAATAAAAAAAACACAAGCATTTAATCCAAGCAACACAAAAAGGAAAATCAATTTAAAAACAAAAAAAAGGAAAAATTTTTAGGTGTAATGATTTTGCAGCTGTATAATTCACTGCGCCTGGGGCCAAAACAAAGGCGAAGCGACTCAACTTCGCTGCGGTAGATCTATGCCTCTTTTCTATCATTGATGAGGAAATAACCCATAATCCATGGCCCTTGAATAATAGGCATCTCAAGAGGCAAACGATACCAATAAATATAAGGAAATTTTGAAACAAAGATAAGAAAACGATTCAAGGGATTCGAAGTTCAAAGAACGTACGAAGCGTAAACAAACGAAGAGTGCTCTACTGTTCTCCAATTCGCTGTGAAGTGAAGGCATGCTTCTGATTTATATAATGGGAATAATATGAATTAGGGTTTTTGCTCTGTTGTAAAAAGACAAAAGGAACCACACTTTTGTTCTCTTATTACGCATTTACCCCTTACCTTCAAAACTGACAGGCCGATTGGGTTTCAGTCCGTAACTAACCTCTAACCCATTTATTTAAGGCCTGCCTTGTATATATCTGTTAAATAACTTTTTTGGGTGATAAGATAAGATAAACTATTCATTAAGAATAGTTTAAAAATAACGTCTAATAAAAAATGACATTATTAATTTGAGAATAACAATATTCACTTCTAAAAAAAGTATTTACTTGGTAATTCATTGTCTTCTTGCGAATTTTCTTTCATGTATCTAAATTTTAAAAAATGCTACATGGTTGACAAAATAATAATAAATAAAATGATGGAGATGATTTTATGACATAAAGTAACAAGACTCACTTATCTAACTATCTAAGGGATAAATGTAATGCTTATTCTTACAAAAAATTTTTGGTTACGTAGCTTTTAATGAGAATCAATATAGCAATTGTTGTAAAATAAATAAGGAATAGGTAGTAAATATAAAATAAAAATATTTAAATAAAAGGTTTTAATATTAATATAATTAATTTAAAAATAATAATTTATATATATATTTATTAATATTATATGTTGTAATATATATATATATATATATATATATATATATATATATATATATATATATATATATATATAAAGAGAGAGAGAAATATTTAATAAAATTATAACGTAAAAAAAAGAAGAGAATTGTTTTTTATTGTTGTGTCTCATATTTCATATACGTGCCCCTATTTAAAAATGTATGAGATTTTTATTTTTAACTTTTATTAAAGTTCAGTATAGCTTGGGAGTCTCATTTTTTTATAGAAAAAGTCAGCGGCTCATATAATTAATGGTCATCCACATCAGCTTTTATCACAACACTCCTTTTTAGATGACAATTTAGGATTATTGCCTCGTTAAAATCTTACTAAAGAAAAATCCAGTGAAAAAAAACTTTAGTGAAGGAAAAAGAGTACAATATCATTTGTGATAGGGATTGCCTCATTAAAAATCTTGTCAAGAAAAATCCAATAGAAAAAAAACCTGACCAAGGAAAAAAAAGTACAGTCTCCCCCTCTTGTCGACATCATTTAGATAGCGTTTGTTTGCGAGACAGAGACCAAGAGACAGAGACAGAGAGACAGAGACCAAGAGACAGAGACAGAAATAAGTATTAGTATTGTGTTTGGTGTGAAAGTGTACAAGACTAATTTATGTCTCAGTATCCTGTTTGGTTCGAAATAAAAATTGGAGACAAAATATTTAAAATTACTAAAATGTCCTTAATTTAAATTCAGAACCCTAACCCCAAACTTCATTTTCATCAGCATCCAACCCTAACCCATTTTTTCCTCTTCTCTACCGTTTCTCCTCTCCTCTGCCGTGAACTCCTGGAGCCTGACCCGCTGCAAGTAGCACCTCTAATGGTGGAAACCACGGCGGCGCCTCTCTAGTTCTCCTTGGTTCATCTTCGTGGCCCCAGTTGCCACCCTCGGATTCTGACGCTGCTGGTGTATCCACGCCGGTGGGTCTGCGTCACCACCGTCTCGGAGCTGTGCGTCTGGACTCCACTATTTCTCTGTCAACGGAGCTGGTATGTTCTTTCAATTTAAGTTATTTACTTGTTAATTCTGTGAAGTTCAGGAGGGATTTTTGATTCCCCCATTTTCTGATTTGTGAAACCCTCACCTTCTGATTTGTCGGCATGTTGATGAGAACGTTTAAATCCCTCGTTGGATGAATTGACATTTGCCCTGATTTGCTTAAAATTGATTATCTGTGCTTCAAATGTTGAAGATTTCTGAAGTTGTTATATCCGAGTTCTTATTTGCCCTCATTTGCAGATTTATGAATTCTGTATCATCTTTTTTTAAAGATTTGTGAATGTGTGATTGCTGGTTGCTGATTCCATTGTTTGTGTATCATAAATTTTTTTGAGCTTACTTGTGCTTGTTAATTGCAGATTTATAAATCTATGATTGTTGTTTTTTAAAATTTGAGAGATATTTATCATAATTATGTTCCTGTTGTGACCCTCTTTTGTTATCGAAATTAGTACTCACTGTTGTATGGAAATTTATTGGAAAAGCTAGAGGCACCAATATTTGATTTTAAATACAAAAGATTAGACATTAGTTAGTTTGTTTGTTAATTGTATCTTGCCTAAATTAGTAGTTAGTGAAGTTTGTTATTTCCTTCTTTACTTCTCAATCTGATTTTCACAATTGTTTATTGAATTTTTGCTGTCAAGAGTTGCAGATTCTAATACACTAGTGCTTTTATGTTAATGGTTACCACCTAGTGTGTTTCTCCCTTGTTTTGGAGGCACATTTTATCTATCCACAGAACATTATTACAATTCACAAAGTCTATGTACTGCTCTTATTGTAACAAACAGAATTTTTCATTAAATGAATTGACAAGCATTCAGTCTTGATCACATTTCCTTCCTCTTCATCCTCAAAACTGTTCCTGATAGCTATTTACTATCAAATAATTGGTTCTATTAAACACACGTGTTGTTTTATTGTTTATTAACAAGCATGGTTTGAAAAGTTACTACTAGTACTGACATTATGTACATTATAAAACCATGGACTTTAGCATTATTTGTTAATTAGGCTTGTAATTCTTTGTTGGTTTTGTTGCATTTTTTGTGCTTCTTCTCAATACTTTAGCTTTAATGTTTTTGTATTAATTTATCATTTGGGCTTTCTGTTCTCTGTTAGTGGTTCTAGGAGGAATTGAAGGGTGGATGTAGGCAGAAGTGGTCTTTCCCATTCTTGCAAATTGCAATAAGATATATTGAATTGGAAAAATTGTTTTGATTAGATTCGTTGGTGCAATTTATTTCGATTAGTGGATCCATTCTTGTGTTGTGTTACTATTTGTTGTTAACATGCTAAATGATTTTTGCTAACTGTTTAAGGTATAGCCTGGTTAACAATGGCTTCGACAAGAAGAAGATCCACAAGTGGTTTGTATGGCACCGGCAACAGAACGGGAGAAAGAAATGGAAAAATTGCTATGGCAGAATGGTGCGACGATGAGTGGCATTAGAAGTTAGAACACAAGAAGAAAGAAGAAAGTATGGGTCTAATAGTGCAATGAGAAAAAAGATGGGGGCTTGCAATGTGGCTGAGAGTGAGAGTGAGTGGCACAGTTTGCAAAGAGGCACCAACTCAGAACGATTGTGACATATTGTCTCATGTGCTGCATTTGTTAATGTTTTGAAGGTGGATAAATTTTTATGTAATAAGCTTAACAAGAAACTACCATTCTATGTAAATAAATTATTATTTATCTTATGTTACCACTACTTCTTGAATAACAGAGATGATGACATTCTCATCTTAAACCAATATTTAAAGAGTTAATGAGAAATAAGTTTTTTTTCTTCCATAAAAAATTGAAAAGGCTTGTTCTTGGTGTTGTGATCCTGTAATAATTGAGACACATGCTATGAATGTTAAATACATAAGTTGCTGAAAGCGGTAAGTGTGAAATTAAGTAGATATAATTGTGGCTTAAAGAAAATTAACAAAAACAAAGACTAGAAGAAGAACTGCATTACTGAGAACCACAAATTATAAGAATGGGATAGTTGCTGACCAGAAACTAAGATAATTATCATTAACATGATCATGACTATAAATATTGTACTTAGTAAATAATTCCTGCTCAAACCACCAAAATAAAGGACACACTACAATACCAATAAAACTGTACAAAGAACCTAAACCTATTCTGAACAGAGCAAAATAGTAAGGTTTGTCCAAAATAAGGTGAGTTTGCATACCAAATATAAGTTTCTACGTTATATCATCTTAAACATAACCATCTCCCAAAGACCTAAAACCCTACAGTGAAAAACTTAATACCCTAGCCCAAACCTAATACCCTTAACCAACAGTGAACTTCATATAATAGAGCGAACAAGGCCAATCATCTGTGAATCTGACAAGCCCCAGAAGTGAGCATACACGTTAGGACTTTCAGCAAACTTCAAAATCGCCCTCACCACCTCGTCATCACCGAACCCAAGCTGTGTGAGCTTCTCGCCAACCTTCCACTTCTCGTTCACACCAACAATGGCATCAGCTATCAGTTGGGCATTCTTCCTTTGGTCAGCTGAAGATTGCTGAATATGGTCGGCCATCCTCTCCAGTACGTCAAGTTGTTTTCTCTTCCTCCCATATCGCCTTGTGCTTCCTGCACTCACACCTGCTTCAGATTGTGATGCTTGTCCTTGCATTGCTGGCCCTCCGCCGTTGTCTGGATATGGAGACATATCAGACTCGTCAAATCCAACTGTAGTGTCTTCTGTCTCTTCGTTAACCTGTTCTTCCGCATCAAAACCACTAACTGCTGCTGCTCCTGTGGCTTTATCCCTGTCAAATATACCCTCCAGTCGGTGAAAAAGAGGAAATGGCTTGCCAGGACTGTAGAACTTGGTCGGATGTGCCTGTGAAAAAATAAACCGCATTTAACAAATTTTTTATGAAGTTAATATTCAAAAGACATGAAATACATGAATAGCCGAGGCTTGTATATATTATAGAGCATGTTCCATTGCTTAGTGTGAAAGCAAGAAGAGAAGGAGGCTGCTCTTGCCAACACCAGAGTTACCCATGAATAACACCTAATACAAGTAATCAAAGCTACTATTCCCTGCCTTTGAAGCTGAACCCATTTCTCTCTTATCTTTTTTTACCCTTTTCAAATTCAATTAAAAAAACTCCAAAAAAAGCATGCAAGTAGACTCTTTCAAAAAGTGAGGAGAGTTAATCATAGTGAGGAAAATTCTGCCTGTGAACAAGTGTCCAAATAAATAGTGAAACAACAAATTACCAACAAACTTATTCAAGTCATAGATTGCATCAAATTTTAACTACTATATGAGTACATTATGCAAAATGAAATAATTCTGCCTATGTTGTCACGCAAATTCATTCCTCGGTTAATTCAATCCATTGACTCCAGATCTTATTGTAATTAGAGTTTGTGGAATCGTATTAGTCACAATACAAATATAAAAGAATGATATTCCAAATGATGGAAATCACAAATGATGTATTATCAATGTTAACAAAATAATCCAAGTCTAAAGTTCTCTATATCAGAAGAATACTAGCATAAAGCTTGATCATAGATTGAATTATTACAAAATTATTTTACTAGACTTGTTCAAGAAGGACAAAGTGGCTCAGACTAAATAAAGATATGAATGACACTCACCTTCATCCATGCATCAAGGACATCTTTGCTGTCAACCTCCACACATTGTTTGTCATGGTTCCAGCCGAATCCGCTACAAGCAAGCATGTCAGCGGCGTACTGGTACTTCTCCTTCAACCGCTTGTGCTTATTCTTGCAGTGCTTCGTGGTCAGTGTACAACCGGGGAAGGCCTCCAGCATCTTCAGAGCCAGTTTCTCGAATGTTCCGGGTTTAAACTGCCCACAATCAGCCCTCTGACCGTCTACGACAAACTCCTCCATGAAGCCAACAAAAGCGTTAGTATCTTCATCACTCCAAATACGCTTGTTCTCCATATTCACCTACCAAAATTATCATAATCCAAACTGTGCATAAATTATCTTAATTAAAATAACTTAACATGAAAGAGGTAGTTGCTATTATGAATGAAACAGTAAAAAATTACACAAATATTGAAAATTCCAAAACAGGTCATTGCCATTACAAATGAAACAACAAAAAATAATAAAATAGTAAAAATACTAAAACAGGTAGTTGCCATTACATATGATAATAAAACAGCAAACAGTATCACAAACAAGAAGTTGCCATTACAAATGAATATTAGCTATTACTATTTTTCCCGTCTAAACAAGTCATACAAATTAAAATATGGCCATTACAACAATACTCAATCCCTTACAGGGTTTGTTTTACACTACTCTTACTACTCCATACGACTTGCACACCACTCTTCATACATCTCAGTTGCTATGTTGTCACGCCAGTTAGTCCACTCATTCGTGTTTTCAACCACATCAATCATTCCATCCTGTTCTTCATCTCCATCAGGCATAAATTCATCCAATATGCTACCTTCCTCCTCCGGATCCATCTCCATACTCTTTCAAATGAAATTTTGCAGCAAACAACAGGCAATAATTATCTGAGATTGTGTCTTTAGAGGGTAAAAGCTAGGGCTTCTTAAGATGGACCACCTCTTTTTCAGCAAACCAAAGCATCGCTCAATGATATTCCTTGCGGAAGAATGCACCCTATTAAAATATTCTTGGTAATTGCGCGGTGCACATGCTCCTTGGGCCCACTCTCTTACATGATAACGAGTGCCTCTATACGGTGCGAGAAACCCCGGACCATTGGTGTAACCAGCATCAACTAAATAGTAATTACCTATAGACAAGTAATGTAAACAAGGTAAGACATTAGCTATCGTGAACTCAAGGTAATTTTATAAGCTTAACTCCAAAGATGGCATCATTACCGTGGGGTGTCTTAAGACTATTACGACGAGTTATTGCATCTCGAAGTATTCGTGAATCAGACGCCGATCCCTCCCATCCACTGAGTACATAGACAAAACCCATCTCTCGGTTACACACACCTAAGACATTGGTGCAGATTTTACCCTTTCTTGTTCGGTATCTTGCCTTATCCGACTCGGGGACTGTCACCTCTATATAAGTGCCATCTAATGCTCCCAAGCAACCCTATCATCCATAGAAAGTTATGATACTCAGATATAGAATCCTTCAGAAAATACCCAAACATACACAACATCGAATAAGCTCTACCTTAAACCTTCTCCATGTGGGGTCACCACAATCCTCTTCAACTGGTGTAGCCTTGGCAAACAAAATGCTTTGAATCCGTATCACAGCCTTCAAAACTTTATTAAAATACTTACTAACTGTCTCGCCAGACCTACAAAATCTAACCTGCAGACTACGATTTTTTTTTTTGTGATGCGCTAAGATAATTAAGAAAGTCGCAACCTGCTCTGGCAGGCTTACATGACCATCCTCAGTAAGTCCTCCTTGAACTTGGAGCAACTCACACAAATTAGCAAAGGCATTTGTGTTCATTCTCAACTCCCAGATACAATTCCTATCACCCTCACCAACGATACGCTCTAAAGCCTCACGTCTAACTCTACTATTCATTCTTCCTCCTAACGATAATTGGCCACTAGTTCTATCTCTAAAGTAAACAATCAGCGTAAGCACAAAGAACAACATCAAGCCTTCATGGTTAGATCTCATATCTTCATAAAAAGACACGCATCGCTTAATAATTTCAGACCGCTCCATTTCTTCCTAGCAAAATCATTACATCAAAAATTACATAAACATTTAAAGAAATCTAACAATACTTTATGCAAAATCTGCTATATCTTAGGACCAAAAACAAGATCAAGATACTGAAACCAAAAGACAGTTATCACTATCTAGATCTAATCATATATATTGAAGTTTATCTAATCATATATATTGAAGTTTATCATAACAGAGTATGTATATAAAGCGAGTATGATATAATATAGCATTTATTTGCAGAGAATATGTACATAAAAATTGTTTGATTTGTGTTAGATTTGGAGTGGAAGATAAGAATGAGATCAACCGACCATGTTTTAATTAATTAAAAAATTATACTCCTTAACTAATTCATAATTTCTACAAAAGGCTTGAATTAACGAAAGGGTTGCTACCATATTCTTCATTTCAACTATTAATGCATCAATAGATAAATGTGATATAACAATAATAATAATAATTATATTTGAGCTACAACTAAAAGTCTAATATTTAAAGAGAGTATAATATAAACTGAATTCATCCTGTGTACTATCACAAAACTGCTGCTGTAGTGTTGTATGAAATTATCAAATATTTCAAAATTATAGTTAATGGAGTTTAGACTTATCCCTCATTCCTTTAATTTGCCAGTATTTTTGGTATCATCTCAGCTTTCTTGGCAGCCACTAAAGATAGAAATAGGTAAAATAAGGTGAGTTTTGACCCAACCTGACTATACCTCACACACTTTTATACAAATCTCAATATCCACCCAAGACATCTTGCATGTCCTGAATGCAAAATTCTCACACCTTAACCAAGACAGAACTTAAGCAACACCAGCACTAGAAGGAAAATCTCTATGCATGGAAAGTTATGGCTAGCATTTTTTGATTTGCAAACTGATCATGCATTGATGATTCTTGATAATTGTGGAGCAAGATTGAATTTTAAATCAGTACATCTCATTATTATTTTTGCATCAGAATACTATTATTTTGGCCTATGCTATAGAAGGCAAACTTTAAAACATAAGCTACAATATAATGTTTTAATACACAAAAAGCTAAGGAGACGCAGATACTTATTATTCTCACAGTGGAAGTCTCATTTAAATTATGGTATTGTAGGAACCACAATACTTCCTAGTTTAATTAATAAGACAAAACAATTTACACATTCTCACATCAAACAGAAATAAATTAGGTAAACAGAGCAACCCAGAATTCAGAATCAAAAGATGTATAAGAATGCAAAACCTAAATAACCAATCTGACCAAAACCAATTCATAAGAAGCACATCACAAACGAAATTAAACAAATAAGGCATGAAAATATATACGCATCTATACATCAAAACAAATAACCAAATCGAAGTGAAGAGAGAAAAGCCCAGATTATTTCTATAACGAAATCCACAGGGCAGAACTCGCGAAATAAAAATGCATAAACATTCAAATAAATCTGACACTTCTTCATGCAAAATCTGTTATATCTTCTTAGAACCAAAAACAAGAATAAGAAACTGGAATAAAAAATATGTAACTGTATTTACTTCTCCAAATAAGAAATACAATAGAAACATAACAAAAATGATAATATTGATTTTCCTCTCTCATTTCATATACTGGAAGTAACTTTGTCAGGTACTTTAAGCACATCAAACTCTTCCAAAAGGCAAAAAAGAAAGAGAAAAAAGAGGAGATGAGAAGTACATAACCTATTTGGGTTTAAATTGAGAAGAACATGAAGCACATAAACAATTTGGGTTCTTTAACTCTATTTGCAATGGGGTTTTAGTATCTTCGTGTAATTCCTTTCCCAAATTTAAAGCATTTGATCCTGCGCAAATTACTATATCCCATTTCATTTTCTAGCATTTTCGTATATTTTAAATTCCTAATCATGTCATAAAATAATCTTACTCTTTAAAATGACATATTTGTTTCAACAAGATTAAGAGAAAAATAAATAGATTAAACATTTCAATGTAAAATTTGTACATATATGAAAGAGGATTAATATACACTCTTTTCCAAATAATGAAAAACAAGTTTATTTGTTAAGAATATATTCAAATTTTGTGAGAATATGATTCTCCTACTGTTTATATCATTTATCATTAGAAACTTCAATTGCCATATAGCAAATATTACCCATGAACTGGGAATCTAGGTTTATATGTTAATTGTGAAAAGGTAAAATACCAAACTTGCATTGCTAGATGCAAAATCCTTCTTCTTATTCTGCCTTCATAGCAAATTCTGTTCTCAAGTCTAAGTGGGTCCACACTTGCATGCGTAAAGCATATATTAACTAGTACATATTCTTACTCAGGAAGAATTACAATTTACAACCTTATACACACTTTTAGATTAGCAAATAACATTTTATCCTTATGTCTTAGAAGTAAACACTCGCATAAAAGATTTTAAAGATATAGAAAATCTACATTTTTCCCCTTTGCTTTTAAAAACAAGCTTGTTGTAAAAGAACGTTTTTCTATTTTCCAGAGTTACACATTCAAAATAAACACTGCAAATCTTATGTCTAGGAAATGAATCACACTCAGTTATACTGATTCCCCCTCTTCTTTAAATTTGATTAAGCACTCTATCAAGTACCACTTATTTTTTATAAAAATATATATAAATAAATTTAGTTAGACCATTTTTACATAAAAAAGCAGCAATTGCTTTATCAGACTATGATTTTCAAACTATGAGAAACCTTAATAAGGTCTAGAACCGAATCAGCTTTATCCATGAGAATTTTTACAAGTGCAGTGTAATAGAATAAACCAAGGTAACTAATAACAGTTTGCTTGCAAATTTGTACTACATATTCAATCTTACAATATAAGGTCCAATTGAGTTAGGCTAATGAGAGCTCTGTGCAGACATGGAACAATAGTAGTCGCAGACACGAAAAAATGGGAAAAAATAGTATAATCCAGAATGAAATCAACAAATAGATGTTGTTAGGCTAATAAATTGAGTAATCATCCAATCAGTGGCATTTAAAACGAAGTAAACATCATAAACTCATTAATCATAAAGCTGGAATAAATGGGTTATGTTAGGTCACGAACAAATTCACACTAGGCAAACAACTGCTTTAACTTCAATGCTGCTACTACACACCATTAACAAAAATAATTACAAATCAAGCAAAGAGGTTCTGAGTACAATGCTAGGTCACGAACAAATCCAAATTAAAGATTACGGCACAACAGAAAGGATGAAAGGAATCAGTAAATTAAATAACATTTGCATAAAACTAACATGGTCAGAGCAGTTTGGAGGAGGAGTTGATGGTTGAGGTGGACAGCTATTGGGGAGAGGCGGCAACTTCGCTCTTCGATTTTACTGTGAAGGAGAAAAAGAGGAGATGAGAAGATGGGGGATACGAAGATGAACTCGCAAGCGGCAAATTACTTACCTAGCGGTGGCGAGTCCAGCGGCGACGTGGTGGTGAGTCCAGCGGCGACGTGGTGGCGAGTCTTGAAGAAGAATGTTTGAGCGTGCAGTGGCTGTAGTGAAGAAGAATGAGAAGATGACTCACGATGGTTGATCAAGAAGCCCTAGATTTACATTAAGGGTAATTTTGAAATTATAAAATTTGGATGGGGGTAATTTAGGTACAAATTATAATTAAAATTTCTGTCCCCGTCTTTAAATTTTTCTGTCTCCAGTGTCCCTACTTTTTGGAGGTACTGAAATACTGAAATTTTAAAGATGGAGACAGAAATTTAAGTTCCAGTCTCTAGCTCAACAAACATAATACTGAGTCCCTGTCTCTCAGTCTCAGTTCCAGTCTCTGCAAACAAACGCTACCTTAATGTCTCGAAATCGGCGCATCCCAATCTCATGTACCAATCTTTCAAAGGAGGATTTTGTGAGTGACTTTGTGAATAAATCTGCCAGATTGTCACTTGAACGGATCTGTTGGACATCAATTGTCTCTTGATTTTGAAGATCATGAGTGAAGAAGAATTCGGGAGAAATATGCTTTGTTCTATCACGTTTGATGTATCCACCCTTAAGTTGAGCAATGCATGATGTATTATCTTCAAACAGGACAGTTGGGGCTATCTTATGATCAATCAGCCCACATGATGATAGAATATATTGAATCAAACTCCTCAGCCAAAAACACTCGCGACTAGCTTCATGAATCGCTAGTATTTCAGTATGATTAGAGGAGGTTGCTACTATCATCTGTTTCGTGGACCTCCATGATATAGCTATACCACCATATGTGAACAGGTATCCTATTTGAGATCTTCCTTTGTGTGGATCAGACAAGTATCCATCATCTGCATAGCCAACTAGTTGTGACTTGGATCCATATGGATAAAACAATCACATGTCAACCGTTCCATAAAGATATCGAAATTGATTCCACTCCAATGTCTTCTGGTGGGAGAGGAACTATATCTTGCTAGTAAATTCACAGCAAATGATATATCGGGTTGTGTATTATTAGCAAGATACATTAGCGTTCTAATGGCACTAAGATATGGTACTTCAGGACCAAGGATATCTTTATTTTCTTCTTAAGGATGGAATTGATCCTTTTCCACATCCAAAGACCTTACGATCATTGGGGTACTCAAGGGATGTGACTTATCCATATAAAATCTTTTCAAGATCTTTTCTGTGTATGTTGTTTGATGAATGAAGATCCCGTTTTTTGTATGCTCGATCTGAAAGCCGAGACAAAATTTAGTCTATCCAAGATCTTTCATTTCAAACTCTTATTTAAGAGTTTTTATAATTGTTGGAATCTCTTCAGGAGTTCCAATGATATTCAAATCATCAATGTACATAGCAATTACAATGAACCCAGATGCAGGTTTCTTTATGAAAACACATGGGTAGATATCATCATTCTTGAATCCGTTTTCGGCCAGATACTCAGTAAGACAATTATACTGATGACAAGTCATCATATACCCATTTTTCAAGCTAATTTCACTTGTTTTATTAGTCTTTATGCACTTTCTTGCATCCTAAGTAAGTGATTTGGAGTGAAAATGCATAACTTCTTTAAATCAAACAACCACCATGAAATTAATGTTAACTCATGAGGTTTAAGCTAATTTTAATTGAATTTTAATTGATTTATAAGCCTTGTGAATTTAGTGATACTTGGAGTGGTTGTTTTGGTTTATTGTAGGTGAAGAAAAGAATAAAAGAGAAAAGCGTGGCCTAAGAAAGCGTGACCCAAGGAGAAGAAAACGTGGTCAAAGGAAGGAGAAGTGTGCCGCATGTAAAGAAGAGGGCAAGCATTGCCCTTCACAAGGGCACACTGCCCTCTAGGAGGGCAACATAAGGGAATAAGGCATGAAAGGCAACTCTGCCCTGCCCACTACAAGGGCAGAGCACAAATCTGTGCCTTGGAATCAAGAGGAACAAAACCTTGCCCTGCCCTGCACAAGGGCAGTATTGGGCTCACCAAGGGAAGAAAATCAAAGGAAAATGTCTACAATGCTTGCCACAAGAGTTGAACACGGGACCATGAGGAAGCAAGGAATTAAGCCTCACTTTGGTACCAAGAAAGCCAAGGAAAATGGGTAGCGTGTGTAGCATCCAAGTTTCGAACTCGGGACGTCCAATTGGAAACACTGTCCTGCCCTCCGCGAGGGCAGGGCAGCATTTTGTTGTGGCACAATTCTGGCGCACCAAGGCACCTTTCTGGCGCACCACGGCATCATCTGGCAGCACCAGCAGCGCACCACAGCACAATTCTGGCGCACCAATTTTTTCTGCCCTGCCCTCCGCGAGGACAGGGCAGCATTCTGCGCACCAAGCCTGCACCACGCCGCACCACGCACGCACCAAGCACCAAATCCTGCCCTGCCCTCCACAAGGGCAGGGCAGCCTCCTGGAAGCTATTATTTTTGGGCCAAAAATTGAATTAAAAATCCAATTTAATTCATTTCTTCACCAAATCAAAAGCCCATCCAAATCCCAAAATCCAAGAATAGAAAGTGTATAAATAGGAGCTAGTTTGATGTAATTAGGACTTTTTACTTGACTTTGGAATTTTGCACTTTCTTTTGAGCTTTGAATTTTTGCAGCTTTTCTTTGAGAGACTTGACCGAGATTTCAGAGAATTGGGGAGGAGAATTGATCTCTCTTCTTCCTTGTTCTTTCTTGGGCATTTTTACTTTTCTTGTTTGAGTTTTGGGTGTGAAGAATTGAGGAAATTCTGTCTCAATCTCCATTCAAAATCTCTTTAATTACTTTTCTACACAATTGAGTTTAATTGCAATTTTCTTTACTGCTTCTTCTTCAATTTCTTGTTAATTGCTTTGTGGACTTGGATCTGGGAAGGCAATTGAGATCTAGACTTTGCTATCTAGTCTCTTGAGTCCTGAGATCCCAATTTCCTTTTGGTTCTTCTGTGAACCTTTGCTGCACTTAATTTCTTTACTGTTTGAGTCCTAATTGCTTCAAATTCAATGTCTGCTCTATTAACTGTGGCAATTCAATTTCTCTTTGCTTAGATTCTTAAATCCCAATCCTCAAATCCCTTTTACATTCAAGCAATTTATATTTCTCGCCATTTAAGTTACTGCAATTTACATTACTTGCACTCTGAGTTTCAGTCATTTACTTTCTTGTTCTTTAAGTTTCAGCAAATTTACTTTCCTGTTCTTTAATTTACTGCAATTCCCCCTTCCCCCTTTACATTTCAAGCAATTTAGTTTCTGTTAATGATAAACCACTCAACCAATACTTGATTCGCTTGACTAAATCAACCACTAAACTAAAATTGCTCAATCCTTCAATCCCTGTGGGATCGACCTCACTCATGTGAGTTATTATTACTTGATGCGACCCGGTATACTTGCCGGTGAGTTTTGTGTTGGATCATTTTCCACACATCATATACCACATTCGTCCAAATTGCTTCAGACCATATAAAGATCTTTACAATTTAATTGAGTATAATCCCTGTGAATATTCATTGGATGGTTTAGATATGTTTAGTCCTTCAAGTACTTTCATATAGATATCACGATCTAATGATCCGTATAAATAGGTTGTTACCATATCCATTAAATGCATATGTAGTTTATGATATGCGGATAAACTGACCAAATAACACAATATTATTGCATTCACTATAGGAAAATATGTTTCTTCATAATCTATATCGGGTCTTTGTGAAAAACTTTGTGCTACAAGTCGAGCTTTGTAGGGTACAACTTCATTTTTCTCATTTCGTTTTCTCACAAATACCCACCTGTATCCAACAGGTTTTACGTCTTCTGGTGTACGGACTACAGGTCTAAAGACTTCACGTTTTGCAAGTGAATCTAACTCAACCTTCATGGCTTCTTTTCGTTTTGGCCAATCATTTCTTTGTCGACATTCTTCAACTGATTTTGGCTCAAGGTCCCTACTTTCATGCATGATATTTAATGCCACATTATATGTAAATATTTCATTGACAATTGTCTTATTTCAGTCTCATTTCTTTCCTGTAAAGTCATAATTTATCGCAATCTCATCATTTTCACAATTTTCAGGTACCTGAACATCTTCTGGCGTTAAAACTATATCAAAATTTTAGACAACTGCAAGTGTCTTTACTATGTCTTTTTTAACAGGAATAGTATTTACCTCTTTTCTTTTTCGATGATTTTTGGAAGCCGGTAGTAATTGGTTTGCCTTATCCATGTCATTTAAAGGGTTTTGAGCATAGGCAAGCAGGGAAGCAAAAGTGGGGTTTGGTGTTTTCTTCCTCTTTTTGGAAGATGATGCCTTTCCTTTCCCTTTATCCGACATCCTGGGATGAGGAAGAACCGAGACTGGAAAGGGAAATGGGACTGGGCAGGGTCGGCAGAGGCCGAAGCTTGCACCGCCGTGGACGGTGGCGGTGAAGACGGCCGCGGCGGCGGTTCGGCAAGAGAGCAGAGGGGGAGAGTGAGTGGTGGCGAGTCGGTGAGAGAGAGAGAGTGAATGGGAGTGGGCGTGAGGAGAGAGAGAAGGGGGGTAGGCCGTCCAGTGGTGGCTGCCGGCGGAGCAGCAGCGGCGGCCGAAGTGGGAAGAAGAAGGGGGGAGGTTCAGCGATGGGGGGGTTGTGACGGGGAGAAAAAGAGGGCTGATAGGGAAGGTAGGGGGAGCGGTGGTGATGGCGGTGCAGCCGCTGGTGGTGCTGCGGGTGGTTGCGACGAGGGAGGGTGAGAGGTGGAAGGAGGCGAAAATGGTGGAGGTTGAAGATAGAGTGCGCGACTGCGCAACGTTCTTCGCTATTAGGTTATCCTCCTTTCGAACCGACGCGGGCGCGCACCTTGCGCGTCCGCGTGCCTTGACGAAACTGGGGACCTACGCGTGCGCGTAAAGCGCGCTTATGCGCGGAAGATCAAAATAGGTAAAGACGCGTGCGTGTACCGTGCGCGCATGCGTGAAAGGAGTTGGGCTGTAGGCTTAGGGTTGGCCCATAGGAGGCCTAACTCTCTGGTCAATGGCCTGGTGGTTGCACTACTTAAGCTTGCGCGTACGCGGCATGTACGCGTCCGCGCGAGTTGAATTGGGCCAGGGGCTTAAGGATGGCCCAGAGCTGGCCTAACTCTCTGGGGCTTGGCGCAAGATTTTGCAGCAGCAACTCGACGCATACGCGGCAGGTGCGCGTACGCGTGCTCTCCCTTATTGTTGTATGGCGCGCACGCACGTAGTGCGCGTCAGCGTGGAGTGAATTGGGCTCGAGGCACAACGCTGGCCTAGGAGAGGCCCAACTCTCTGGATTATGGCTGATGATGCATCCGCTCATGGACGCGTGCGCCTACAGCGTGCGCGCGCGTCCACCCTTTTTTTTTTTTTTTTTTGAACAACAATGCCTAAAAGCTCTACTTGCCCAAAGACTCCCCATGGTGCCTACAACTCCTTATTTAGTCAAAAACCTACACTTTCTAAAATGCAAGTTGGTTTTAAGATTTATTCTATTTCTACTAATCACAACATACATGTTAATATTCTAGCTACTAATGTATACAAACAAGCTAATTATGATATGCAGACCTACCTACAATGGTAACTCAAATCACTTATTAAACAAGGTTAGAAGAGAGTGGAAAGAGTTTACCATGGTGGGGTGTCTCCCACCTAGCACTTTTAGTTAAAGTCCTTAAGTTGGACATTTGGTGGAGTCCTTGCTAGGGTGGCTTATGCTTAAACTCTTCTTCGAATCCCCACCAATGTTTGCACTTCCAATAGCCTCCGGGATCCCAATTTAAACGTACAAGGCCTTCAAGGGGGCCTAAGCAAGTAACGAGGCCCTTAAGTTGATAGTGGTCTATGTATGTTCCGGGGTCCCATACTTTATTTGTTAACTCCTTTTCTTCTTGATCTTCATGCTTCCAATAGGGTAACAAACTTATTGAATTCTCCTTGTAACTCATACTCATCCTCCTAATCCCATTGAATTTGGCTTCACTCCACCTTTGTGACTCAAAGTTTGATATTCCATCCTTTATGCACCTTGATTCAAATTGTCCACCGACATCTAATCCGTTCTTACTCTCTAGCCCACAAAGAGCTCTAAGTTGACCGTCCGTTTCTAACAATGCATATTGATATGGGCCAAGAAAATTAAAGGATGAGATGATTACCCACTCAATTTGTGATTGGGACGGCGACTTAGCAAGGGAGATATCCAATGGTCTTGACATTGTAGGTTCCACCTCCCTTGGCTCCTCCATGATGATTTCCATCTTTTGATAACTTTCTTTAAATTCTTCTTGTTTGCTAACTTCCTTCAAACCTTTATCATTGATCAAGTTATGTATTGGAGGTTGCGCACCCTCCTCAACATTGATTTCACATTCGATGGGGGAAGCTTCAACAAGATCACTATTGTCACTTGATGTAGAGTTATTTTCATTGATGGAACTTCCTTCTTGTTCAACATCCTCTAGGTCTTCTTCCACTTCTTTATTTTCAACAATCTTCATTTCCTCCGCTTGTTGTAACACACGCTCCATTTCCTTGCACTCAACTTGACATTATAAAGTCTCTCTCATACCTCCCTCTTTGGTTGCTTTCTCACAATCATCCGTGAACTCATTTCGGTTGTGATATGAGTCCCAAGAATCTATCTTTTGACGGATGGTTGCTTGAAATCGGTCCATTTCTTCCTTGAAACGATCCCTTAATTCTTGTTCCGCTTTACTAACGTAAGTAGGATCATATTGCTCTTGGATTAATGGACATTGATATGCTTCCATGGGGGTTTGTGGCGGAGAGGGGAATTCATGATATGGTTGGAAAGAAGATTCATCAAAACTTTGAGGTGGGAAGTTATTTTGGTTATTAGAGGAGGGTGGGATTATGCGAGACGTAAATTCTTGGAGGGTAGAGGTGAAACTAGTGAAGGCGGTTTGGAGTTCTTCTTGCTCTTGAAGAATGATACCAAGTGTATCATTTATGGGGACTTGGGTTGGAGGGTAAAAATGTTGGAGTGGTGGTGATTCAAGGGTTGCTTGTTCATAATCGTCACAAGGGTATGCATAGGGGGAATATAGATTTGGGTCATATATAGGCAATTGGTGGAAATAAGATGGGGGTTGAGAGTATGGTGTGTAGAATGATGGTGGTTGAACGGTATAACTATGATAAGAGTCATCATATCCATAGGAATGATATGCATTATAGGAAGGATTACCATCATAGTGACTTGAAGGGGAAGGTTGCCATGGTAATTGCTCATATGGATGTGGCTCCCTTCCTGAGAATTCGTCTATCCCATAATGTGAGCCATCATTCAAGTTTTCATCGCCTACAAAGTAGTCATAGTCATATCCAAAACCACAAGGATGAGAATTCATAGTGGCAATTAGAAACAAAACCAATATAGATCTAAAACTAACAAAAACTAACAAACAAACAAAAGACAAACATATTCACAATATTCACATATTTACATTAACCAAAAACATGGCACTCATGCGCATTCCCCGGCAACGGCGCCATTTTGACGAATGAATTTTTGCCGGTATAGAAATTATCAAGTAATCAATCGTAGTATAGTCTAAACCGATGCAAAATCCATCATCAAACAAATCTACAATCTATAACCGAGAGTATTAGTCCCGAGTCGTTCTTCCCTAGGAATGCTACAAGGATGCATGCTATTGGTTAAGTGGTCTTTTGTGGTCTAGAAGTGTTAATGAAAGGGAACAACAATCAATCAATAGTAAAAACCTTGGCCAAGGTTGAACATTGGAAGTTCCATCACTATAGTTTCCTTCAATTGTGATAACAAGGGAGTGTTGCTTTACTTAGTTAACCCCTAATCATAGAGGAAAGTCAAGTAAAAGTAATTAACTCAAGTCACAAGTCCTAGTCTTACCCTAGGGAGGTCTAGCTTTAGTGCACTCTAAGTCAATTAGCAATCCTCAATTCTTAATCAACAATTGACATCCATTATTCAAGTGTCTCCAATGACTCAACCCCTAGGCCAAGTGAGGAGATACTACTCCATATCTAAAGTTGGCATTTTCTCAAACACTTGGAGAGCAAGAATGGAAGACATAGTAAAATGGAGAGAAAAGAATTAGAATCAAAGCAATTCAACACAAGAGATTAACAACAATCAACAATGAACAACAATGAAAATGAAATCTTCAATGAATCAATAGAATCTAATAACAACAAAGTTGAATCTAAGACTCATGAGAATTGAACAATTACAAAACCTAATGAGATTAGAGAAGAGGATCTACAACATGAACAAAGTAAATTGAGTGTTGTAATAGATCTCACCAAGGAATGGTTGAGAATTGAGAAAATGAAGATGAATCCTAGAGAGAAGTTGGAGTTTCTCTCTCTACAAATGTAACTAACTAAAAATATCTACCTAATGATCTAAAATTAGTCTATGGATGTGAATGTGTATGAATGTGTTTTAATCCCCTTCAATCCTTGGCCTTTATATGCCTTTTGACGCCAAAGTTGGTTGCTGAAAACCCTCCAAAATCGCCAGACACGTGTTGTAATAAAAGAATCACGTGCGGCTACGACGCGCGCGCGCACGGTACGTGTGCGCGTCCTTGGCTAATTCTGCGGCGTGCGCGCGAGCGCCTTGTGCGCGTACGCGTGCTTGGCTGAGATCAACTCTTTGGCTTTTTGTGCTTCTCTCCTCTTGTATGCTTCCTTCCTTGCTTCCTTTGATCCATGCCTAGCCTATTTCAATCCTGTAATTACTAGCAAACACATCAAGGCATCTTATGGAATCAAAGAGAAATTAGAATTCATCAAGATAAGGCTTAAAAAGCATGTTTTTACACTTAGGCACAAATACAGGAGCGATTACAAAACCATGCTAATTCATAGGCTAAATGTGACAAAAGGTTATCAACATACTCTAAATTCAATGCAAAATAAACCGTCAAATTGGGGTTTGTCAGGAGAGTGCCTTTCCTCATTAAAGGAGCATGCCTTTCCACCTTCTTCTGGAGGACATACGAAGGAAAATACCTTTCCACATCGAAGGAGTGTACTTTTTCACCTTGCAACCAGAGAAGAATGTGGAGAAAATAATACGAGGGAGAGTGCCTTTCCACTTTTCCCATACCCTCGTCACAACAAGAGAGAAAACTTCTGTCCTCAACTTGCTATCCGAATACATTTTCAAGTTAACGAGCAAGTGGGATCGCACCCAAATCTTGTCCTCTCGACCATTCCGGCCACACACACACCTCGACCATTCCGGCCACACACAGTTACTCAAACCTAACATATTATGCACCAAATCATCAACACAACATATCCTTGCCATCACCATAATAACCTTCACAACCTACCATTTCTTACTCTTAACGATTCCAAAGACATCATCAAGTTTAACATTCACCAACCCAATATACATATATATACACACATTCATATCATTTTATAAATCTCCATCAACTCATCACTTAACACACCTTCATGAAAAATAGAAATCAACATCAAAGGTGCTAGTCATCAAACATATTCATACATTCGAACCTATTCTATGGTCATCTAGCCTATGTTTTTACAAGACATTATATATTAAATACGAGAAACCAAAATCATACCTTGGCCGATTTTCTTGTATAACCCAAAGACAACTCATTTAGGCAAGGTCCAAATCTCCACCGCTAAGATTTAGCTCCCAAAGTTCCCACTCAAGCTTCCACCCTTTTCAATTATGTTCCAAATCCATTTATAAACTACCTAACACATAATACCACATCCATACACATAAACTTAATTCTCAATTACAATCAATTAAGGGATTCACCAGGGATTGAGGATCCTTACCTTAACTGTACCTCAAGCTAATAAAAACCTGCTAATTTTTTAAGTTAATAGGATCTTATAACATCAAAATTCAAAGGTCTTAATACCTCACAACATGCAAATTTTCAAAATTGGGAGAGGAAAAATTGGGAATAAAAACATGGCTTTCTTACCAAATTCTTTATTGGACTTTGTAGAGATTGACGTTGCGGTCGCGTGGCCGCAAACGGTGTGGCGATTGGAGCTTGGAATAGAAAGATATCTTAGTTTTAAATTGGTGTTAGGATTTGAGCTCCACATTCAGCCCTTTCCTCCATGGTTCAGCATTCCTCATGCAATGAGGAAGGGGGATGGCTGAATCCTTTATATAATGAGGCATGGGTTGGGCCTTGGGCCAACATGGGCCTGGTTCGCCTAGTGCGGCCCGTTCGACTCAATCTTAGGCCAAATCCTTTAAAATTGGTGTCAAAATTCTGTTTTAATTAGTTCTATCTCACTAAATCATAAAATTTAATTTTCTAATTTATTTGATTAATAATTAATTTATGAACTAATTATTCACTAATTACTCAGGGTTTACAAGCCTCAAACGAATAAGTGCTGCGACATGTAAAATAGCATGCCCCAAGCCAAAGTTAGGAGATTTGTTCTCATAAGTAAGGATCTAGCAATTAATTGGAAGCGTTTAATAAGTGATTCTGCTAATCCATTTTGTCTGTGAACATGAGCTACTGGATGTTCAACACTTATTCCATTAGCCATACAATAAGCATCAAAAGTTTGGGAAGTAAATTCACTAGCATTATCAAGACGAATTGCTTTGATTGGATTTTCTAGAAGTTGTGCTTTTAATCGAATAATTTGAGCAAGTAATCTCGTAAACGCCAAGTTGCGAGAAGACAATAAGCACACATGTGATCATCTCGAAGATGCGTCTATTAGGACCATAAAATATCTAAAAGATCCACATGGTGGATGAATAGGTCCACATATACCGCATTAAATCCTTTCTAGGAATTTAGGAGACTCAAATCCAATATTTACTGGTGATGGCCTTAAAATTAACTTTTCTTGAGAACATGCAACACAACAAAATTCAATAGATTTAAGAATCTTCTGGTTCTTTAGTGAATGTCCATGGGAGTTTTCAATAATTCTCCGTATCATAGTTGTTCCTTGATGATCCAATCGATCATGCCAAGTTATGAATACATTTGGGCTAGAAAACTTCTCGTTTACAATGACATGTGATTCAATTGCACTAATTTTGGTATAATATAACCCAGATGAAAGTGAGGGTAACTTTTCTAATATAACCTCTTTGTTTAACTCATGAGTTGTAATACATAAGTACTCATGATTTTCCTCACTCATTGTTTCAATATGATATCCATTTCAGCGAATATTTTTAAAACTCAATAAATTCCTTAGAGACTTGATAGATAATAGTGCATTATTTATTATGAATTTTGTTCCTCTAGAAAACAATATTATAACTCTTCCGGAGCCTTCTATCACATTGTGCGAGCCAATAATAGTATTAACATATTTTTCTTTTGGCACAAGATGGGTAAAATATATATCACTTTTGAGAATGGTGTGTGAACTTGCACTATGCGCAAGGCATATATCTTCATTATATATCCTTACCATTTCCTTCCAAGATAAATAATAATAAAATGAGTAGTAATACATGCACAATCAAATTGAATTCTTGATTGAAATTATTTTTCTAAGAAATACAATACATAATGTCATATACTAAAATTTTATTATTATTATTATTATTATTATTATTATTATTATTATTATTATTATTATTATTATTATTATTATTATTATTAAAACTTGACACATTTAATAATTTTAAAATTCTTAAACATAAACATTAATATTTCATTATTTATATACATTATATTTGAAACTTAAATACATAAAAATAAAACTTAACAAAAAGTTTCTTACATTATTTATTTACATGAATACTTAACAATTTCACATATTAAACTATTCTATCATTTATCAAATGACCAATATTTTTTTCAGGATCATCAAAGAAATCAGATATATCATAATGAGTGGTGAAATTTTCAGCATCATTTGAAACAAAATTTGTTTCCTTTCCTTTGTCGTCGTCCTTTTCAAATATGCTTGATAAAGATCGACTAGGTGCCTTGGTATAGGACATGTATGCAACCAATGACTCTTTCCACCACAACGGAAATACTTATCCTCTGTTGATTTATTTTGCCTAGAGTTTATTTCTTTATCCCACTTCTGGTGAAATCATTTCTTGTGAACATAATTTCTTTTCCTTCCATAATTTTTCTTGTTACTAAAGCCTTGCCATTTACCTCTTCTAGGGTAATGATTTGTCACATTTATTTTAGGAAATGGGACCGCGCCAGTAGGGCATGCTTCGTGATTCTTTAAGAGCAACTCATTGTTGCGTTCAGCAACAAGAAGGTAAGAAATTAGCTTAGAATATTTTTTAAATCTTTTTTTCGATACCGCTGCTGCAGGAGCACATTCGAGGCATGGAAGGTCGAGAATGTTTTCTCCAACATATCATTATCAGTTATCTTTTTCCCACATAATTTCATTCGTGAGATGATTCGAAACATTGCAGAATTATATTCATTTATGAATTTAAAATCCTGTAGACGCAAGTGCGTCCACTCATATCGGGCTTGAGGAAGTATCACCGTCTTTTGATGATTATACCTTTCTTCAAGATCTTTCCACAAATCTGTAGGATCTTTTAATATAAGATATTCATTTTTCAATCCTTCGTTAAAGTGACGACGAAGGAAGATCATGACTTTGCATTGGTTTTATCCTTTTGGGATACATTATTTTCAGCCTTAATGGTATTTCCAAGATCCATTGAATCAAGATGGATTTCAGCATCTAGTATCCATGATAAATAGTTGTTTTCAGATATATCAAGAGCATTAAATTTAAGATGAGAGAGCTTCGACACAATGAAAATTTGTTACCTGAGTCTTCTTAAAATTTAATCAGAGTCTCGTACTGATAACGTATTGTAAAATAAATAAAGAATATGTACTAAATATAAAATAAAGATGTATAAATAAAAGACTCTAATATTAATATAATTAGTTCAAAAATAATAATTTATATATATATTTACTAATATTATATATTGTAATATATATATATATATATATATATATATATATATATATATATATATATATATAAAGAGAGAAACATAAAAAAAATTTAATTTTTTATTAGTGTGTCTCATGTCTTATATACGCGCTCCTATTTATACATGTATAACATTTTTATTTTTAACTTTCATTAAAATTCAATTTAACTTTAAAAGCCTCATTCTTTCATTAAAAAAAAAAAAAGTCAGCTACCCATATAGTGAATGATCATCCACACGGCTCTTATTACAACCGTGGTGAGATTACTAGTAAAAGAAATTTTGTATCTATAGTGCATGTTACAAAATAAGAGAGAGAAAAATATGTTATTAATGAGTTAAGAGATTTCCATGCGTGTGGGAAATTGAGAATTAATGAGTCAGTCCATTCAGAAAAAGGTGAGAAACTACTACGGCGTGCTACAATGGAGACCGCGTCCACGCCGTTAAGTCAACAAACATTGACAACAACTAACGTCACGGATGATAGATGCATTCATCCCATCTCAATCCTATATTTTTTGAAAAAAATACATTTTTTTAAGTGAGAAATTTAATAAATTAAAAAGTTAAAATTTAATTATTATTAATTTTATCATTTATATAATGTATGAAGTTTATTATGTTAATTTAATGATAATTAAAATAATATTTTTATTATTTGTTTAGTAACATATCAATCTCTAGTGTCATATTTAATTTGTCAAAATATCAAAGAAAAACATAAACATAATTCATTATTGTTTTTTTAAATTTATTAAAAAATAATATATTTAAATAATTATTCTATATAAATACACTAATTTAAAAAAAGAGAAAATATTAATTTATTTAATAATTTTTAACTTTTTAAATAAAAAATTTTAAAATAAAAATTTATATAAAATTATTTAATGATATTTAACTAATAATTTTAGACTAATATAAAATAAAAGAATAGTGACTTGTGGCATATGGTTAGGAATTTAAGATGTTATTAAAAACACTAGTTATCAAATCCGATCTGCGGTTGGGCGAATTAAAAATATAGTCATTCGATTATTAATTTGGGTTAAATTCGGTTGATCGAGTTAAAAATTTGGTCATTATTTAAATTGGTCAAGTAATTAACTTGATAAAATTTAGTCAAGCTCGATAAAACTTATCAAAACTAACCAAAAATCGGTTAAAACTGATTTGGTCGAATCTAATAAAACTCGGTTTAAACTAAAAAAATATATTATTTTTTATACGTGATATTTTTTATTAAATGTATCACATGAATAAAATTAAATTATATTTATAAATTTAAAGTAAAAAATTATATTTTATTAGTTATAATATATTTTCTATTTATATAATTATTATTTTATTTTTTCTATAAATATTTAACCAGTATAATAAATATAAAATTATAAATATTTAAAGAATATAATAAATATAAATTAATTGATGAGTTATTAAAATTAAAATAATAATTAATTTAATATTAAATAAAACTAAAACAAGGTATTTATTTTAATTATAACTAAATTAATTAGTTCAATCCATAATTATTAATTAAATTAATAACTTAATCATCTTTAATCAGTTGGATTAATGATTTGATTATGAGAACTAGTTGGGAAAGAGAGAGTGAGTTAGAGAACCGTGGGCGTGAGTGTCCAATAGAAACAAAAGGAATGAAGTCACGACATACGTAATGCAATGGGTATCCAAACAAAAAGGGCCTAAACCTTGTTGCCCAAGCGTGGCTGTGGCTGACCAAAGAATCTGATGCCAGTCATACCAAATTTTTGTGGACCCACCAACAATTTCGGAGCCACACACTCTCTCTCGAATTGAAGAATGAAGCGTCTTTGACAATTCACAAATGAAATCAAACTTATTATAACATCTTATTTTCATAGCTCTATAAATACGCGCTCAAAACCCACACAAACCAATTCCTAATTCTCATATAAAAACTCTTTCTTTCTCTCTCTTTTTCGAAACCAAAAAAACAAAAACAGAATGTGTCCTTCTGGCAGGAGCCTCCGCACAACTGCCTCCTCCGGTTTCCGACCAGCCTTCGACATCCTCGACGCTGACCACGACGGAAAGATCAGCCGCGAGGACCTCCGCGCCTTCTACTCCTCCGTCTACGGCCGCGGAGAAGATGACGTCATCGGTGCAATGATGACGGTTGCCGACACCAACAAGGACGGCTTCGTGGAGTACGAGGAGTTCGAGCGCGTTCTCTCTGCCGTGGGAAACACCGAGAGGTGCGGCACCTCGAGACCGGTGGGGTGTGGAGCCATCGAGGATGTGTTCAGGGTCATGGACAGAGACGGCGACGGCAAGCTCAGCCACCGTGACCTCAAGGTATACATGGAATCCGCCGGATTCTCCGCCACCGACGACGATATCGCCGCCATGATACAGTTCGGCGGTGGAGACCAGAACGGCGGCGTAACCTTCGATGGCTTGCTTCGTATATTAGCTCTTGATTGTGCTCCGCATAATTAGTCAGTAGTTATTGTTCGATTTGAATGAACACGTTTTTTTTTTTTTTGAGAATTGAGATTATGATGAAAAATCGGAGATACAATACGTGAATACGTACAAAGCTATGAGTTGTTATAATCGGTGGGAACGTGACGAATTAAACTTAAGTTTCTGTCTTGGTGTTTGTATTTTTTATTATTAATTTACAAAATGTTGTTTCCGTAACTATGGAAAATGGACAAGCGTTTTTGGCTTTTAGCATATGACAATGAAAGAAGCATATTCGTTACAAGTTGTGGTTTTGATGCAATGAGACACTGGGGTCTGCAGCAGAATGCAGTTGCAGATATGATATCACGTTCTATTGTTTTGATTAACTCATCGACCGAATCCAGAAAGCATTTTTTGATTCTTAGACACAAGTTTTTGAACTTGTTGAATTTCGTATAATGACAATAAATATCTTATATATTTCAACTATTATTCATATAACACATTTTGCTTCTTCCAATAATGAATACAAGAGCAGAACATACTATTTCAGTGCTAGAAGAGATTTTGTACACGAAAAACTAGCGTCATAATCTGGACATATTTAGTTAGAATATTATTTTACTATAATAGGACATATTTATTTAGGATATTATTTTGCTATAAGAAAACCTATTGTCCGAATTGGATATATGTACAGTATATAACACCTATAACTAGAAGTTAATCAACTTTTTTCATGAGCTTTTAAAACTTCAATTTAAGCTTTACCATGTGATTCTCTAAAATGCGTGTTTTATCGATTTTTAATAAATAATGGTCTAAGAGCGAAACCTACTTCTCTTTTGTGGGTATCAGTTTTATTTGTATCAAAATTTATGCCTTCGATTAAGTTTTCTGACCATCATCTTCGACACTATTTCCCACGTGCATAGAATAACTGCCATCAATTATATTCACTTATCACTCTTCTTCGATAAGACTTATCTATATTCTTCTGATCTCTTCTTTAACATATTTGACCTCCGTCGAATCTGTCTCTTCGATTTCCACACTTGAATCAATCGATTAATAGAGAGTACTTAATTGGCTCTAATCCAAAGTTAATTGTAACATGTATTTGGAGGTTAATCGAAATATTATTTTGGCACTTGACAACAATCAAAGTCTAAATTTGTCGAACATTGGTTTATCAAAGAATTCAATAACATCTTTATCGAAAATATTATTTTTTGATATAACAAATACCCCATAAATATTTATGTTTTTGACTAGAAGGAAGAAAATATAAATACTTACTGTTATTCAATATTTTTTACAACGATACTAGCCATTTTTTTTATCTTCCTGAAAATATTTCTCATTAACATAGTTGAATCTATTTTTAGGAATGAAGTTTCAACTGCTTTATCCCTAGAAAGATAATTCGATTTAAAGGAAAAGATTTTTTCCCTCATCGAAAAGTAAAAGGAACACCAGTATTAACTCGACGCAATTGTCGACCATTTTGGTTACCACCCATTCGATTTCAAAAAATGATATATCTATCACGGCCTCAAACAAAATAACTATATCGAGTCTGTTGCTGTTGATATTCTCCCATCTTTTCAATCACCAAACTCTTGCAAATTTTTTATCCATCCAATTCCAATAGCTATTCTTTGTCAAAATTTTTTATCATGCCATTCTTGAAGAGCCAAGGATAATAATTTTTTTTTTCAATTTATCGAAGAAAAATGATCTTCGATATAAGAAATGTCCCCAAGCATTTGTTTTCAACATCTTGAAGTAAAGTGGTTGTTTGTCGAACAATTAGATCTTCGACATTTTGTTGAATATTTTCAGCCACATTTATTTTCGATACCTTATTGAATTTTTTTATGACAACATATTACCCAAATTATAATAATTTTCCTTTTTTTCTCGGATTATTGTGGTAAGAGAGTTGTCATATTTGATTATTCAAAAAATTATGATCAAGATCCATGAATCCTTTTTTTTGAATTTCCAACTTCACAATTTAAAAATTGAATAGAGAAGTTTTTTCTTTTTCGAAATTTGATCAACTTTATAAAGTTTCAAAGTTGATAAAAGATTTTTTTCTTTTTCACAATTATATCTAACAACTGTCAATAACCGCTTCTCAAGAACTTCTTTTTACAAATATATTTGTACATACTTTTATAGAGTACGCAATTCTTTTCAAAGTGTTCCAATATGCACCTGTAACTTGACAAAGTTTAAATTTGTCAACTATTGGCTTGTCGAAAATATTATTTTTGAAGATTTTTTTTACTGGATAGACAAAAGCAAAAATACTTATCATTATTGAATATTATTTTCAACAAACTCATATTCAACAATTTCTCTTTTTTTTTCTTTTTTTCTTTTTTTATTTTTTCAACTTGTCGAACTCTCTCAACTAAATAGGATAAATCAGAAATATGCATATTGAGTAATTTTCGACGCATATACAAGCCAAGACCTTTGATGATTATTTTGACGATTTCGCTTTCAGGATCTATCGATTCTCCATCATCTCGTTCTATTGCAAGCAAATCTGTCTACGAGAAATTCAATTCTTCCTTATAAAATTGAGCATAAAATGCATTTTTCAATTGTGCCCCTGTTAAAATTGAAATGGGTCTCAGATTTGAAAACCAAGTAAAAGCATTTTTCTGTTAATGAAGTAGGAAAAAATTTTATTCTCAGGTTTTTATTATTTGCCAAATTTCTAATTTGACCATATAGCGAGCTATATGCTCGACAATTGATAAGGGTGTTCATGGATCGGATTCGATCCGAAAATTGCGGATATGAATCCGATCCGCAAGGCTATCAGATCAGATCCGCACACTAATCGGATCGGATTGCGGATTTTGTGTAGGTATCCGTATATCCGATCTGCATATCTGTGTATCCGCAAAAATAAAGAAATAAATAAATAAATAAATAAATATTCTTTTTATGTTTTATTTTAACTAATAATTATCATATATGTTGTATTATTTTAATTTATTATTAAAGAAAAATATATTTAATATTATTTTAAGAGTAAACGTATTTTTAAAAATAGAAAAATGAATTTTATTGATATTTTTTAATAAAAATAAGCTTTTTAAAATATTTTTGTGTTTTGCGGATATATTTGATATCCGATATGATCCGATCTGCAAATGTGCGGATCGGATCGGATCCTAACTAAAAAAATGTGGATATTGGATCCGATCCGATCCTATGATTTTAGTGCGGATCGAATCAAAATTTTGGCCATATTCGATCCGCGTTCACCCCTTACAGTTGACTCTCCAGCCTCTTCTAGCAAATTTTGTAATTATTTTGAAATTTTTTACACCCATTGGCACTTCTATCATTTGCACTGTAGCAGGGAAAGGATAAACAAAATATGGTCGATGCATGAGACCCACATTGATACCCATTCTATTGAGGACATCCTCGACAATCTTTGTCACTTGGTAATGATATCCACACTCTGTGTGAAGTTTATTCAAAACTTCATCAGCATTTTGATCTCGTCGAATGACATAAGAGATATTTTCTTCCCTTTCAAGATTGTTAAATACATTTTCCTCATTATATCATACATTCTCCTTATCTACTACCAAATCTTGGGGAATATGCTGTCCCTCATTATAATAACAATTTGAGCAATTCTCTCGACTTGTTTAGCCAGTCGATCATATTTTGACTCATTGTTAGCCAGGATAGGATTCACAATAGTAGTCATTTGGTGAGTCAACAGGTTGACAAAATCATGATGGCTTTCATTAATATATTGTCTAAACTCAACCATCAACTCTGAATTATTCGGCGAAAAGCTCACTTGATAATCTCGATTGATGTCAGGATATGAAAAAGAAGATTGGTTAGAAATCGTACCTGGCACATTTTCAAATCTAACTGAAAATGTGTAACTGCATATGGGAGGCATATAGCCAGGAGGAAGGCCAAATGGAGGCCAACTTGCGGTTACTTGCGGTTGATTCTGCACTGGGGTGATCCTAGCACGTGGATTTCGCCCACTACCACCAACACTTGCACCAATAACTGCAATATTCTCCTTAGAATTATACTCTGCATGTGAAATCAAATCTACAGAAGTTTGTGTATCAGTTATTGGGGCGTTATTACTTATTTCTGCATTGTCATTTGAAACTTCTTCAGACATGATAACAATTCTACCATTTCTTAATAGCATGTACCAAATATCAATACTGCATGTATAATGAAACAGTGGAAAACAAAATATTTTGACACAATTAAATTTTAAAACTGTCCCACCGGGCGTGCCAATTTATTTTGTCAATTTTTAACAAATCGACGGTGGTTCAATTCTAATGGTCTAAGAGCAAAACATACTCTTCTTTTGCGGGTACCAGTTTTATTTGCATCAAAATCTATGCCTTTCACAATGACGAAGAAGAAAGAACCAAACTTTGCAGAAATTCAGAATGAACAATAACACTTAAACGGCTTGAATAAAAGGAAAATTAAATTACAGAAAGGAAGAGTGTTTGGAAAAATAAATAAAAAATTAAAAGATAAAGACTGGAAAGGGTAAAAGTTGCTAAATTTAAAGGAAAGCAAAGGTAAGGAAGATAAATTGCATGAAAAGAAAGTTGCATGGAATTTAAATGAAAAGTAAATACAAAGAAAAAAACTCTTGACTGACTCAGAAAGTCGCTGTGGATGTGAGTGAGTGTGAGTGTTTTTTCTGAAAAGATTCCAACCCTTTCTTCATCTGCATCTTGTCAATTTATAGGCCAATCCGTCCAATTATTTGCTGATACGTCATTCTGACTAGGGGTGTTCAAAACCGATCCAGACCAAACAAAACCGATCAACCGAACCAAAAAAACTAAAAACCGAACAAGCCGACAACTGAAAAAACCGAGAAAAAATCATATTTTGCTGTTTTTTATGCGGTTCGGTTCGATTTTTGATTCTAACACTGAAAACCCTAACCAAACCGAACCGAACCGGTCAACTTAAAAACCCTAAAATCTATTAGACCATTACCCCACCCCACCCCCCACTAGATCAGATAAACTAGTGTTCTACACTCCTAACCTAGCGCAGCCACTCTCTCTCAATGAAGCCCCATTACCTCAACCCCTCATAGCCGCGCCTCCCCAGCCCTTCCCAGCCCTGCCTCCCACTCTCCCATCACCTCGCAGCCCCACCTAGTCCCGCCGATCCAGCCCCTCCCAGTCTCCCCGAACCATAGCCTCGTAGCCCCTCCCAGCAGCGCCGAGCAGTGCCGTGCTGTGCCGGACCAGCCACCCATCAGCGATGTTCAACCGTTCCTGGCAGCGCGAACCAGCGAACCCAGCCCCTCCCAGCAGCGCCGAACCTGCGCCTCCCAGCCCCTCCCAGCACCTCTGTTCTATGTATTATCTATTTGTTGTTGATTGTTCACTTATTTGTTGATGATTTTTTGAAATTGTTAATAATTTTATTTTGTTTTAATTTCTGCTACTGTTTGAATAATTTATGTTTTATGTTCAGTGTATTTTTGCAATTGCTAATTGTTGTTGATTGTTGTATTTGTTTATGCAATTTGTTGTATTTGGGGGTTTTAGCTTATGAATGTGTATTATTTCTAGTTGTTAGAGTTCTAGCCTTCTAGGTTCTGATTGTTAAAGAAGGTGTGTTTTTTATTGTTAGGGTTCTAGGATCTGATTGTTAGAGAAGGTGTAAGGTATATTTAACTGCATTTTATATATAATTAATTGTTGGGTTTGAGATTTGTGTGCTGATGTAGTTGCCATAAGGAATTCATTTGGTGCCACAAATTACCTTGTTGTGCTATATATATATATATATATATATATATATATATATATATATATATATATATATATTGGTCTTTTTTTATTGCTAGTTTACTGATCATTGTTTAATTTATTTGTTATTCTGTTTAGGGAAATTTATTTGTTGGTTCACTAATCATTGTCACCTCTTAATTTAAGCAGATTTTGATTTTTTTTATGACAGTTCCATTGATGGAGTTATCAAGGAGAACTTTACGGAATAGTTTGTCCTATTTGTTATAACACTTATAATTTTGGTTATGATGTACTAAAAAAGAATATGCATGAATATGAATATCTTGATAAGAATGGAATGGATTGTCAACTCTTTGAATGAGTGACTGATTCCTTATTTTAAACTCAGTGACTCTGAGATCTTGTGGAGAAAACTCTAAAAGTGGCTCCAAGACTTTCCTTTTGTTCAAAATTATAGTTACATTAGTAAAATTGCATATATGATATATGTGTTCTTATAAGAATAAAAGGATAACTTGAGTAGACATTATACATGCAAAAAATTGTCACAAACAGGTAGAAAAGGATGAAGAGGCAACATTTTTAAAAACCGAACAAACCGAACCAAACCAAATCGATTTTAATTGGTTTGGTTTGGTTCAGATGGTTTCGATAAAAAAACTGAACCAAACCGAACCGCAGTTTAATTAAATGATTAGATCGAATGATTTTTTTTCTCAAAAACCGAACCAAACTGCACCACGAATACCCCTATTGACTAATGCATCCTCCTAATTAGAAGCACTTGTCTCAAAGTCACGGGAGATAAGTCAAAGTAGAAAACCTCATAGTTCTGATAAGTCAGAGAGTCGAAGCAAGTCAAGAGGAAAGTACAAGCCAAGAAAGGAGTTCATTTGTCACCATTGTGGCAAGTCGGGACATATCAAGAAGTATTGTAGGTTCTTGAAAAGAGAACAATCAAAGGGAAGAAACGAAGACAAAGGTAAAGATAGTGATAAAGAGACTGTTGCTATTGTTTGTGAAGATGTTCTTATCACATATGATAAAAATTATGTGAATCTTGTATGTGATTATTTCACTTGGATTATGGACTCTGGTGACTCATGTCATGTCACTTCGAAACGTGAATTTTTCACTTCCTATACTGCTGAAAATTTTGGCAAGATCAAATTGGGAGATAAAAGAGTGTGTGATATCATTGGTATGGGTGATATGTGGCATGAAACCAACATGGGATGCAAGTTGCAGTTGAAGGACGTTAGGCATACACTAGATATGCGGTTTAATCTCATTTCAGTGAAGGCATTGGATCAAGAGGGGTATTGCACTTTCTTTGGTTGTGGAAAATACAATATTACCAAAGGGGCTCTCATTATTGCTAGAGAAGATAATAGTCTCACTACTCTCTACCGGCTGTAAACAAAGTTGTGCAAAGAAGATGTGAATGTAGCTGATGATTTCTCTTCTGATTTGTGGCACATACGTCTTGGTCACTTGAGCGAGAAAGGACTAAGCGTCTTAACCAAGAAGCACTCACTTTCCGTAAAAGGTACAACTTTAAATACTTGTACTCATTGTTTTGTTGGAAAGCAAGCTAGAGTATCATTTCATATTTCTGGACCTCATATAAGATCACATGTTCTAAATTTAGATCACATTGATGTTTGCACTATGGATGCTAAGACACTAGGTGGTGCATCATATTTTGTTACTTTTATTGATGATTATTCTCGAAAAGTGTGGGCTTTTGTTTTGAAATCTAAAGACCAGGTGCTCGGTATCTTCAAACACTTTCATGCAAGTGTTAAAAGAGAAATAAGAAGAAAATTGAAATGTGTTCGAGCGGATAATGGTGGTGAATACAGGGATCTGTTTGAAGACTATTGTAAAGGACATGGAATCAAGTTTGAGAAAACGGTTCCTAAGACTCCTCAACATAATGGAGTTGCAGAGATAATGAATCGCACTATTAATGATAGAGTCAGGTGTATGCTCTCTCATGCAAAGTTGCCTAAATCCTTTTGGGGTGAAGCAATAAGAACTGCAGTAGATTGGAGAAAGTTTGGAGAGGAAAAGATGATAGTTACTTGCGAGTGTTTGGTTGTAGGGCTTTTATTCACATTCCAAGAGATGAAAGGTCCAAATTGGATGGAAAGTCAAAGATGTGTATCTTCATGGATTATGGTCACGAAGACTTTGGTTACAGATTATGGGATCCGATAAGGAAGAAGATAATTAGAAGCCGAGATGTGATTTTTCTTGAAGACCAAACTATTAAAGATCTTGAGAAGACAGACAAGCAAATAATAACTGTTAGACATTCTGCTGATAATGAACCTGGTCCTTCCACTAGACCTCCTATTGATGGAGAAGATGTACAAGTTGATAATGATGGTGATGATTTGCATGATGAACCTACACCTCAACCTGAGGTGCCAAATGTTGAAGTTCCACCTGAACCACCAGTTGAGCCTGAATTGAGAAGATCTACTAAAGAGCGTCATCCTTCTCAAAAATACTCTTCTCATGAGTATATGATGAACATTGAGACTGGGGAGCCAAAGAGCTACTAGAAAGCTATGTCTGATGAGCATAAAGAAGAATGGTTGAAGGCCATGCAAGAAGAAATAAAATCCTTGCATGAGAATCATACTTTTGAATTGGTGAAGTTGCTGAAGGGTAAGAGAGCATTCAAGAATAAATGGGTGTTCAAATTGAAAGCGAATAAAAATGTCTCACGACCAAGGTACAAAGCTCGATTGGTTGTGAAAGGTTTTGAGCAAAAGAAAGGTATTGATTTTGAGGAGACTTTCTCTCCAGTTGTGAAGATGTCCTCTCTTCGAGTTGTGTTTAGATTGGCAGCCAATTTGAATTTAGAGGTTGAGCAACTTGATGTGAAGACTGCATTCCTTCACAGTGACATAAATAAAGAAATTTATATGGAGCAACCCGAGGATTTCAAGGTTAAAGGAAAGGAGCACCTTGTATGCAAGTTGAAGAAGAGCTTATATGGGCTGAAGCAAGCACCAAGGAAGTGGTACACGAAGTTTGATTCCTTCATGGAAGGTCAGTAAGACTTCTTCTGATCATTGTGTATATGTTAAGAAATTCTCTGATGATGAATTTATAATTCTTTTACTTTATGTTGATGACATGTTGATTGTTGTCATGATATTAAGAAGATTGAAAGTCTTAAAAAAGACTTGAACAAATCCTTTGTTATAAAGGATTTGGGTCCTGCAAAGAAAATCCTTAGCATGAGTATCACTCGTGACAGGAAGAATGGAAAACTGTGGTTGTCGCAGCAGAAGTACATTGAGAAGGTTTTAGAGAGGTTTAGCATGAGTAATTCCAAACCTGTTAGTACTCCATTTGCTAGTCATTTCAAGATGAGTTCGCAGCAATGTCCTACAAGTGAGAAAGAGAAAGCAGAAATGAAGAAAATTCAGTATGCATCTGCAGTTCGCAATTTGATGTATGCTATGGTTTGCACCAGGCCGGATATTGCTCATGCTGTTGGAGTTGTTAGCCAGTTTCTCTCTAATCGTGGCAAGGAACATTGGCAAGCAGTGAAGTGGATTCTCAGATACCTTAATGGTACTTCCAAAGTTTGTTTATGCTTTGGGAGTGGCCAACTTGTGTTGGATGGTTACACAGATACAGATATGGCTGGGGATCTTAATTCAAGAAAGTCTACTTCTGGTTATATGATGACTTTTGCAGGGGGAGATGTGTTGTGGCAATCTCGACTTTAGAAATGTGTGTTGTTTTGTCTACTACAGAGGCAGAATACATTGCTGTTGTTGAAGCTTCTAAGAAACTCTTGTCGATGAATAAATTTTTACAAGAGTTAGGCATCAATCAAGAGAAGTTTGTGTTATTTTGTGAAAGTCAAAGTGCTATCCATCTTAGCAAGAATCCGACATTTCATTCCAGATCGACATAGAGGTGAGGTGTCATTGGATATGTCAAGCGCTTGAGATGAAGTCATATGCACTTGAGAAGATCCATACTAATGATAATAGTTCAGATATTATGACTAAGAGTTTATCTGCAGTGAAGTTTGATTCCTGCAAAGAGAAGGTGGGCTTGGTGGAGCAGCCTATCTCCACTTGAGTTAGTGAGGGAGAGATTTGTTGGTGGGTCCCCAACCTCAAGTGGGACCCACAACCTTTTAAAATAAAATAAAGAAATAAAGAAATAAAGAAAGTGGCTAACGCCACGAAGAGAGAGTGAGAAGCTTTCTTCAAATTCCAAAAAGAAAGCATAGAAAGAAACAGGGTTTTGGCGTCGAGAGAAGAAGAAAATTAGGAAAAAGGAGCATTGCCATTTTGATCACATTGACTTGGTAAATTTACTCCATTTCTTAATGAAATTTTAGTATGTTGTTTCTGATGTAGAGATGAACATTAGGATATAACTTGCTAGTTGTATTGCCTTCTCTTTTGCCTGATTTGAGATACCCACTTTGTGGAGGGTTTAGGTTGATTCTATCAATTTTGATGATGTATTTTGTTGATTGTTGAGATGTTCTAGTGTCACTAGGAAGACTGTTTGTGTACCAATGTTGTCAAACTCGCGAGTCTAAGTAAACTCGTGGAGCTGACCTAGACTTGACTCGCGAGTTAACTCGTAGACTCGTACGAGTTCACTTGTTATGAAGTTATATATATATATATATATATATATATATATATATATATATATATATATATATATATATATATATATATATATATATATATATATATATATATATATATATATATATATATATATATATCATACATAATGTAAATTTACTCGATTCTAACCCTTTAAAATTAATAATATCAATCTTAAAACACATAATAAATTAAAATAATAGCATACATTATAACAAATACTTTAAAATACACATTCAAATCATCTATAATTATTCTTATACAAATACAACATAGAACACACAAAATTAAAAATTCTAAATCTGTAATACTAAATCTTTAATTGAACATTGAATAATATCAAATAATCAAATTAATTTTAATAAAAATAATTAATTACTAATCAACCATGAATAGATGAACCATCTGGCTATCTAACATAAACGATAAGCAATAAAATTTTAAAAGCAAAAAAAAAAACTAAATCAAGAAGCAAAGGCTCAAAGAAGGGGCAAAAGGCATACAAAAAATAGAGGATACAGAAGAAAAGAAGGGGCAAAATTCCAGCAACAGCAGATTGAAGACAAGGGTGCAGCAGGCAGCGGTGGTGAGGGTGCAGCTGCAACACGAAACGACGGCGACAAATAGTCATGGATTTCATGACGATGCAAACCAGAGCAAAGATAGGACTGTAGGAGAAGTAGTCGAACTCATAAACGGTGATAGCACGATGGAGTTGCAGACAGTGGAGATGTGAAGAAATACAAAACAGAGGACAACATAGGTAAAATTCGCAAAGACAATTGCACAAATCAGAGCAGAAGTAGCAGACGCAGGCGAACAACGGCAGCTCGACAAGGAACGACGACTGCGACAGAACATGGAGAAAGTGAGACTTGAGAGAAACAACGCAAATAAGTGAGTTGTGAGTGAGTTTTCTTTCATTCTTTGGGAGTGTTATCGTAATCCTAATAAAAAAAGTATTTTTTGGTTTCAAAATGACGTTATTTTGAGCAAAAATGAAGAAAAACACAAACTCGCCAACTCGGTCCTAGACTCACGAGTTTGTCCGAGTTTGACTGAGTCTAGCCGAGTCTAGCCGAGTTTAAGCAAGATAGAGTCTATGTCCAAGTCAACTCGATTCCATATCTAAACTCGTAAACTCGTACGAGTTTACGAGTTAACTCAAGAGTTTGATAACAATGTTGAGTACCCATTATTCTAATAGTGGAAGATTTTACTGGACTAGATCCCGTGAGTTTTTTGTCCCTCTTTTGAGGTTTTTTCACGTTACAATTTTGGTGTCGGGTTGTTTAATTTCTGCCATTATATTTGTTGTTTTGAGTATCTTTAGTATTGCCTATATAATCGCACAAATTGTGAAATAATTATTTTTTATGCTTCCACTATTAGACAGGTTCTTGTTTAAACCTTTGTTAAATTTTTCAACATATCATAAATGTTGAATTTTGGGAGATTATTAAGGGTTTCCAAATAACAGTTGCTAATGATTCCTAGAATATTATTGTGAAGTGTAACTCTTTAATGACTCTTCAAGTTATTAAAATAGGATGTCCAAATTCTCACCCTTTGTGCAGCTTTTGTGCAAGATATACTAATCCTAAATAGACACATGCAGAATGTTAATTGAAATCACATGTTCAGAGAAGCCAATGCAATTATAAATATAATGACCAAAAAGGAACATAATCTCCCCATCCGTCTTCACATTTTTTTATGCAGCTACATCTGATGTTATTTTAACTTTAGTTTTTAATATGTATGGGTTTTTTTAGACTTAGAGACTTGTAATTTTTCTTACTTTTTTGGAGTTCTTGACCCTGCCCCTTTATAAGAATTTTTTCTTTTACTTATGTTGTTTTCAATCAAGTTTATTTAGAGAAAAGAAAAAATATATTTTTTAATTAAAACGTTGACTGATGTGCTTGTAAACAATGTTATTTGCAGTGCAATTTTGATCGAGTTTAAAAGAAAAATAAATCCAATTCGAAGTATATAATTTATTACAGATTGGATTACATATGTTTGATTTTACTTTTTAAATTCAATCAAATACAAAAAAAATTAACATTTTATTATTAAAAATAAAAGTAACTTTATATTGGTAAATAAAAAAATAAATAAATCTAATTTTATATTAAGAAAACTTACTAAATAATAATAATAATAATAATAATAATAATAATAATAATAATAATAATAATAATAATAATATTATTATTATTATTATTATTATTATTATTATATGTAACAAATAAACATATTAATATAAAATTTAAATTTAATAATAAAATAATAATGTTAGATCATATTTTATGGATTTGGATTAGATTAGTTAAATTTTGAGAAATAGATACTGATCCAACCTATGTAGTTTCGTAAAAATAGAATTTGATCTAATTTAAATTAGTATAATTTTTAATTGATTTTGGATTGGATAGCATATTTGTTTGAATTGGTTTGAATTTAAATATTCTTATTTGTAAGTAATGATAAATTTATATTTAACTTTATTTTATATATTTAATGATTTAAGTTTAAACTTTGAAGTGTTAACATGTATTTTACATTTATTTTATTTAATTTATTGATAATATAAAAAATATTTAAATAACTTTTAACAATGATAATTAAGTCTTATATACATTACAAAATTTTATTATTGTTGTCTACTTTATCAAAAAAATATTTTATATACGTATATAATTATTTTATAAATGTTTTAGACATGAGATTTTAATTAATTTTTTTAAATGCTAAAAATTATCATTATCAGTAGCTTATATTAAATACTCAAAAAAATATATAAATTTTCAAGATATAAAAATAATGTAATGCTACTTATAGATATGCATACTGATGAGTTTGGAAAACTCTAATTTAATTTTGATGATAAACAAACATTATTAAAATAATTAATTACAAAATTATTAATTTGATGTTAAATTAATTAATAATTGTGTTCTGCAGGATTTTTAATGTGGACTGAAAATAAAAAGAAAATTGCAAGCCCAAGTACATTCAGCATTGATACAAAAATATTTTGTTTGGCTGAATTATTGTTCTTGTTATTGGGCCAGAATTCAAACTATCATAAGCCCAATTCATCTTGCATGCTTGGTCCGAAATCATAAGGAAATGGACACAATGCACTTCTTTAACTAAAACCCATTCCTTTAAGCATGTTACAAGCTTCCAACGGATTCCATTTCCCACTTTGGGATGGATTTCAAATTTAATTTAAGCATTGGAAACATAAGTGAGAGAGAGAAATTGATTTGATGGCTTTAATGATCCTACACGTCTATCAGTAAAGGAAAGTGGGAAACTTGAGTGCACTTTTATTCCTTCTCTTTGCTACATTAAATTATTTGATCAAATCAATTGAATATCTTCTTTCTTCTCTCTCTAATCTTTCTTTCTTCTTCTCTTCGGTCATGTCACAGCAACCATGGAAGCTACACTAAGCTACCAAAAGAAAAAAGAAGAAGCTGCATGCATCAAGACCATCAAGTTAATGATGGCGCGAAAAATAAAACCAAAAGTATGTTGTGGCTGAGATAATCACCAAATGTGGTAAGATTTGGTGAGGTAATCTCGGATCCTTCATACTCAAAAAGAAAGATGAAGATTCGGCCAGCAAGGGAGATTCTTGAAGTATGGCTTGTCTTTGATTCTGCTCAACCACCACAGGAAGTAGCTAGAGTGGTGAAGTGTGGTTGAGGCAGAGATTGAAGCAGATGAAGTCATCATCATCATAAAGCATCAAGGGGCAGAAATCCATCTTGGAGAGCAAGCCAAGGATGGAGAGCTCGGATTGATGAAGCGTGATGATCAAGAAAGGACTAGAGGTAATTGCATGTTGGATTTTGCATGGTTATCTCTTCTCTCTCTATGTGGCCGAACCAGTTCTGTTTCTTGAAGGAGGAAGAAGTTAGTTTGGGTATTGGCTTCAAGTGTGGAGGCTTCCCTCTTCTTTAAAAAGAGAGAACAGCCACTGTTTGGAGCAAGGAGAAAATTTGAGAGTGCAAGGCACAGAGTTCTCAGAGCTACCTGAGCTAACAGTTTTCTCTTCTTCTTCAATGTTTTCTGTTTTGTAATTTTTCTGTTTAATTTTGTCATGTCTTGAGTCTCATGGAAAAAGGCAAACAGGTGAGGTTTGTATGAAAAAGTCATAGAGCGGAAAAAAGCAGAGAGTGCAAAATTAAAAGAAAAAGTCATAGATGTCTTAGAGTTCCTTTGTTCATCTATGTTGTGTTTTATGATTCTGTGGGAATCCCCTTGTAAGTTGGGTTAGCACTTTACAGTTGAAAGTTTGGCAGTGACCAAGTCAAGTTCATGATTGGGTTTAGAATTCTGGACTTGTCCCAGATAGGAAGGGTAGTTCTTAGGAAGAATTGGTGTATGTAATCAAAGTTGATTATAGTGAAATTTCATCATTGTTGTGATGGAGACTGGATGTAGGCTGCACTGCACTTAGCAGCTGAACTAGGATATATCTTGGTGTACTATTTCTTCCTCTTCTACTTAAATTCTGTTTCTGCTGCCCAGAAGATAAAGCCGAAAAATATCTCGTGACAAGTGACGAGACAAAAATCAAAAAGTCTCCTGAAGTTGTTACAAAGACCAGCAAGTATAATTGAAAGAAAAAGCGGCTAAGATTCAATCTCTTTCTCTTAGCCACCGAAAACCATCACATACTTTACTCTTAAATTAATACAAGAAGATATAAAATTTAAGATAAGTTATTTAACTAAAATGAATGAATTTTAAAATTATCCAATTACAAGTTTACAACTTTTTTATATATCTATGTAAATATTATAGGACAAACATAAGACACTAGCACAATTTAGGTGGAACTAATACTAATAGAATATTAATATAATAGAAATAGAACTGTGTTTTTTTTGTATACTCTTCTCGATTTTGTTGTTATTACCCACTTTACGCAATCGATCTGATCATGTAAATATCCTTCAACATAACGTAGATTCTTCCGGCGAGAGGTTAAAAGTATCTTTTGACAGAACAACGTTTTAGAAAAAGAAGCGATCACACTTTTTTAGTATTTTTTGTGGTTGGGTTTATCATCATAAAAGTGTTTAAACGAAAATCACTATAGAATTTAGTTCATTTTTTGGGTAATCAAAGACTAATTTATCGTTGAATAGTGTATATATACTGTTAATTTTTAACTCATTCAAATGTCCTAACTATCTCTCATTTCAGTCTAACTATAATTTTTTACTATCTATCATTCTAATATACTAAATAAAAAAATTAAATTAAATAAAAAATTATTAAATAAAAAATACTAAAAACTATTAAAAGTACTAGAGAGTACTAAAAATATTAAAAATATATATTAAAATTGATTTTAAAAAGATTATTTAAAACTTTTTTATTTTATTATTAATTATTAAATTTTTTCTCTCATCTTCAATCTCATAAATAATGTAAAAAACTAGAAGTACATTAGGAAAGTTAAAAAAATAAAAAAAAATTATCTATTGAATTGGATAATATATTTATTTATATAAACTAAAAATATTAAAATTATTTCTAATTAATAATTATACATACACTTTATAGTAAAACGAGGATTGAAGATGGAATAACAATTTTCAATGCTTGGATTTGAGCTCGTACTCATTTATTTTTATTTAAAGTAGTAGGTTCATTATAAAAAAATTAATAAAACAATTTAACTTTAATTTATGTCACAAATTAATTAAGTTATGTTAATTTAATTGTTAATTCATTAGTCTATATTAAAGATTTAAATTTTGTAACGACGAATGAATGATAGAATAAAAAACCAAAACAACACAAGCCATGCCGATAAATTAGTGCTAATTGCTAATGATCTTCTCCATATTATCCTGGCAAAATTACAAGGTGTTGTATAACATGTGTATAATCAGTTACAGGGTACAATGAATTATCCTAGGCAATATATTAACATAAACGGCTGCCCACTTCAGGGTTTATGCATAGACAACTTCTTCAGAAGACTACGTAGCAGTTCTGTTCAAACACTTGCTCCACTTGAACCGGGCTAGCCTCTCAGATTTTTTATTGATTTTGTAAACTGATACATTCTGTAGCGATTTACATAAATATATGAAAAAATTTAAACGTGTAACGCTTTAGAAAAATTATAATTGGGCAATTTTAAAATTCATTCATCTTATTTAGATAATTTGTCCTAAAATTTAATAATGTCAATAAAAAAAACAAACATATAAATCTTAATATCATACGTCAAAAAGTTGTTTGTCATCAATAATATCTCAAGATCAAAATATGTATAAAATAGTTATTGACTTAAATTCTCAATGATATTTTATATCAATAAAGAATAATACTAAGTATGAAGGAAAAATAAATAACCTCAACAGCATTAGCTTTTGTAACATGTCTATAAAAAAAACATATATTTGATAAAGTTATTAACTGTATTATGGAGAAGGGATTTTCACTTTGTTTATGGTCATGAGTTCGACCATAATATTTATTTAGAGTTTGATTTTGGTTAAAATTCACTCAAATTGTGAAATATACTCATTTTAATTCAAGTAGCATTACATTTTTACTTTTTTAAAATAGAAAAATAAGATACATTTAAAGTTTAAAAACTATCAAATATAATTAAAGATTTCATATTCAAAATCTAATTCTATTACCCTCAAACAATGTTGTTAGTAAAAATCAAACTCATAATTTAAAAGAAAGACTCCTTAATTGGTAGATACTCTTAGATAAATGATCGAATGGTATCTTAATCTTTTTGACACAGCAAATATTTGTTTTTTGACAAAAAATAGTTGTATTGGACAAACAATTAAACTTAAATTCTTGAATAATCAATATTACTTTTATTTCTATTGCAACAACTTTTTTTTTGTGTGAAAAGTGCCCGTATTAATAATTGTTCATCTTTAAAGTTTATTTATTTTTAATATTAAAAATAATGTAAACTTTAAATTTAATTAATTTTATTAAATTTTTAAAATAAAAATTACTATACATATTTGTATTAAAAAAACATTTTGTATATTTTAATATCATCCATTACGCATACATATACTAGTAATAATAGCAATTTAAGTAAAATAAATAGCCACTTGTCTTTTTTTTTTAGAAATTAAACATACAGTAATAACTTAATTTAATAGAGTATCCGAGAAGCCGCTAATTAACAATATTTAGTAAAGTTTTTACTTTTTGAAAGTAGCTATAAAAGCTATTTTTTAAAAAACAGCTTTTTAAAAGCACTTACATTTGGTAAAATTAAATTAAAAATGACTTTTAATAAATATAAACACCACAGTTGTGTTTGATAAAATAGCTTTTAAAACTTAAAAAAATTATAATAAACATATTTATAACAAAGAATAATTTCTTTTTTCAAATTCTTTAAAATTTTATATAATATTTTAAAATAAAATAATTTTAAAATAAAAAATTATTTTATATATTGACTCTCCTTTACAAATCACAAAAAATGAGACACATATCTCAAATAAATTACTCTTATGATTATATATCTATATTTACATATGTATATACATGTTATTATAATTTTGACTAATGTTCATGCAAAGAAAATTTTATGATTAGTTTTCATAAACCAAGTTAACCTCTTCACATTTCAAAGATCAAATAGAAAACAAACAAACATCATAAATCTACTGAAAAAATACAAAAACAACGTACAAAAAAGTAATATAAATAGATAGAAATTCATAATGTATTTGTGTTGAAATCTATAAATATTAGGTTGAAAAATTAAAAAATATATGAAAACTGTATTAGAATTTGTAAAGGTTAAGATAAAAAGTTAAAAATATATAAATATTTCAATAGTAATATAATAACAGAAAATATGATGAAAAGTTAAAAATATATAAAAATTTCAATGACAATATAATAGTAAAAAATATGTACTGAAAAATAAATAAAATTTGATAAATACAAGCCAATTTTAAAAAGATCCCGCTTAAGTGCTTTTAAAAGCACTTCTAATTTTTAAAAATTACAAGCACAAAAAATTTTTTAATTTACCAAACACAAAATGAGGTGTTTGTGCTTTTTAAAAGTACAAACACCTCATAAAAAAACTTTATCAAACTAAATTTTAATCTAATATAAACTAAATTTTTTTTTTGTGAAAAGTGCCCGTATTAATAATTGTTCATCTTTAAAGTTTATTTATTTTTAATATTAAAAATAATGTAAACTTTAAATTTAATTAATTTTATTAAATTTTTAAAATAAAAATTACTATACATATTTTTATTAAAAAACATTTTGTATATTTTAATATCATCCATTACGCATACATATACTAGTAATAATAACAATTTAAGTAAAATAAATAGCTACTTGTCTTTTTTTTTAGAAATTAAACACACAGTAATAACTTAATTTAATAGAGTATCCGAGAAGCCGCTAATTAACAATATTTGGTAAAGCTTTTACTTTTTGAAAGTAGCTATAAAAGCTATTTTTTAAAAAGCAGCTTTTTAAAAGCACTTATATTTGGTAAAATTAAATTAAAAATAACTTTTAATAAATATAAACACTACAATTGTATTTGATAAAACAGCTTTTAAAATTTAAAAAAATTATAATAAACATGTTTATAATGAAGAATAATTTTTTTTTCAAATTCTTTAAAATTTTATATAATATTTTAAAATAAAATAATTTTAAAATAAAAAAATATTTTATATATTGACTCTCCTTTACAAATTACAAAAAATAAGACACATATCTCAAATAAATTACTCTTATGATTATATATTTATATTTACATATGTATATACATGTTATTATAATTTTGACTAATGTTCATGCAAAGAAAATTTTATAATTAGTTTTCATAAACCAAGTCAACCTCTTCACATTTCAAAAATCAAATAAAAAACAAACAAACATCATAAATCTACTACAAAAACAACGTACAAAAAAGTAGTATAAATAAATAGAAATTCATGATGTATTTGTGTTGAAATCTATAAATATTAGGTTGAAAAATAAAAAAATATATGAAGACTGTATTAGAATTTGTAAAGGTAAGATAAAAAGTTAAAAATATATAAATATTTCAATAATAATATAATAACAGAAAATATGATGAAAAGTTAAAAATATATAAAAATTTCAATGACAATATAATAGTAAAAAATATGTATTGAAAAATAAATAAAATTTGATAAGTACAAGTCAATTTTAAAAAAATCCCGCATAAGTGCTTTCAAAAGCACTCCTAATTTTTAAAAATCATAAGCACAAAAGATTTTTTAATTTACCAAACACAAAATAAAGTACTTATACTTTTTAAAAGTACAAACACCTCATGAAAAAACTTTATCAAACTAAGTTTTAATCTAATATAAGCAGCTAAAATCACCCAATGAAATCAATCGCTTTACCGTGCGCGAATATATTCCCCACCGAGAATAGCATATGGTCCTATCTTAACTATGCTCTATAAAAGTGTCTTTTCTTAAGACTGACAAATGAGAAATAATATTATCACAGGCATCAACAACTCAAAGGAACATTCAAATCTGAAACACATGAAGACTGGGTATCTTTTTATAGCTACAGACAGCTAGATGAAAAATGTACTGTCCCTTCAGCTTGCTGCTACGATTATAAACTAGCAATGTTGGTGGTGAACTGGTGATGGATGCTTTTGTTCAATTAGCAAGGCGATGTCTGATTATTCCGCGCTCTTCATCCAATACAAAATTGGCCCTTGAAAAGTGACTACTGTTGAAGAATGGTTTAAGATCATATATTTCGTGCTCTTGAGCCTGCAATTTAAAAACACAAAGTGGTGAGTTAAATTCAGTGCTATCTCAGCTCAAAAACAAACACAAAGAACAAGTGTAAATACCTTATTGTGGAGATCTTCCACTTTGACATCTATATGTTCAAGACCTGAAGTAGATCCAGCAATGATTTCTTCAAAACGCAAAGCATTCTTGACAAGCTCGCGGAGAAGGTAAAGCAGCAATTCATTGTAGTCCTTCTTGAAAGTCATATATTTTCTAAAGCTCTGCAACAGTAAACTCACTATTTAGATAATAGAAATATGTAACAATATAGCATGCTAGAAAGATACATTCATAGATTAAATAGCACTCTGCAGCAAAGCCAAAATAATTTTCAATACCTTTTGAAGAGCTTTCTGCACTCCAAATTTCTGGGTTGAAATGAATGAATCAAGTAGGACTCGAATTGCCATGTCCACATCCTCTTGTGTGACATGGTGCCTGAGATGCATCCTCGCATGAGCTTCGGACATCCTTATCATTGACTCAATATGCCTTACAGCAATAGGGACCCCTTGACCATGCTATATATGATAATAACGATAGCATCTTAGTCAAGTCGCATAGACAATTAATCACGAACAGAAGTTTAGCAAGAGAAGAGACAAAGGGTTACCGAGGATTCTTTCCGCAGTTCGGCATAAACATGTGTCAACTTATCCAAATCAGCATCATGTAGTCTTGGAAATACATTTAATTTAGCATAAGTAATATACTTCTTTAGCAACTCTTGTGGAAGTATCTGCAAACAAAGTCCACTCAGAAACAGAATCCACAATATAAGTTTATCTAACAAAACAAAGTTGTTAGCAACAGCAGTCGGATTTGATTAAAACCTCAGGATCAACAGGCATGGCAGACGCATAATCATCTTGGGACTCAGTTACTGACTTTTCGTCTCTGTTACCACCCTTTGGTTGTGACCTAAAGTGACTGTCCACTACAAACTTTGCAAGCATTTCATCAGTGACCGGATCAACCACATCCTGCACAATCAAGAAGTCCCTTAGTACATACGAATATGGATAAATCAAGAATCTATTGAAGAAGCAATGCAATGAATTTAAACATTACCTTCACAACACAGAGGATGTCAAAACGGGAAATAATAGGGTCTGTCAATTCAACATTTTGAGAAAATGTTTTGGAGGAATCATATCTGTAAATCAAAGTTAAAGGTAACATCAATTAGAAGCTTGGAAAATGAGGGTAAAAATAACTAATACTAATAAGCGACCTAAGGTTGAACTTAAATACACAGACATTAGAGACCCTTCAGTATCAGTGTATCACATATTAGAACCTTATCTGAGACACTAATAAGCAGAGCAGGTTTACACTCAGATACAAGCAACCTCCTATTTGCTTACCTTCCTCCAATAGGATTGGCAGCAGCAATGACAGAACAGCGTGCCTGAAGAGATGTAACAATTCCCGCTTTTGATATGCTTATACTCTGCTGCTCCATGGCTTCATGGATACTTACCCTGATGTGATAAAAAGAGAAACAGTCATACATAACCAACAACTTCCTCCGCAGAGGATGGGGGATTAACAATCTGATATTGAGAAATTTCAGGCTAATCTAATTTCTGTTTATTACCTGTCTTGGTCATTCATCTTGTCAAACTCATCGATAAGGCAGATCCCTTTGTCAGCTAGGACAAGGGCTCCCCCTTCCAAGGTCCACTCCCTCGTGACAGGATCCTTGTGAACTGCTGCAGTGAGACCCACAGCAGACGCCCCCTTGCCGGTGGTGTATACAGCTCGTTGCCCAGTTTTCTCAACGTATCTTGCAGAAGAAATTTGAAATATAAATTAGTTAATTAATTGATCACCATTATAAAGTGAAAGTCTAAGGCATGTTGACAAGTTCTTACTTGAGAAATTGCGACTTCGCTGTTCCTGGATCACCAAGAAGTAGAACATTAATATCTCCTCTCAGTCTGTGCTTTCCTTGAACATTTTTTTCTTGACCTCCAAACATAGCTAAAGCTATTGCAGTTTTGATGTCTTCATGACCATAGATTGATGGAGCAATAGACTTGATAATCTGAAATTTAATTCATAGCACATTAGAACCCAAATAACTAAATGATGAAGTAAAATATATCAAGCAATAATTCCATAGAACAAACCCTTTCTCCTATTCTTGGATCTTTGCTCAAATTCTCAATCTCTTCTTTGTCTTCCTGAGTAAGTTTGTAAGCAGAGAACAGATCGTGCTTCTTTGTGACATAATTTGCTTCGACAACAGTGGCAAACACAGGAAAACCATTCTTTGTGTTTAGCGACAAATCGAAGTTATTAGTATAGATACCTGTGACCTCCTGAAACAGCAGAATAATGTACAAGAAAATAAGGAATCATCCTACAAATCACAAACCAAATTAAGAAGTCCAAGCAGAGGACAATACAATCTCTTCCCCAGGACGGGCACAGTCAATCAGATCGTTCAATAGTATAACTTCCTTGTATCTTGGTAAACGACCTGCAGGAACAATTCCTGGGCTCTCTTGGAGAGTGAGCTTCTGAAAATTCCTGTAAATTGTCTGCAGCAATCACAGAAGGAAAAGGGTTAATTTTCTTTTTAGAGAGATTGTCAACTTATATTGTAACAGAAAATCCAAAATGTTAAATCATCTGTGAATAAAAAACAATAATACAACATTTCACTTGAACAAGCCTCATGCAAACATTTGGCCTAATCAAAGTAAACCAACAAGCAGCACATTGTGCATCCGTAATTGTAATTTAAATATCCTCACACTCAGCTTCTTTATCAAATAACAGAGGGCATAAAACACAAGGATTTGTGGAACTGTACCTGCTCAATATTGACAGTAAATGGCCCTTTTGATTGACACTCAGGACAGGATCCAACTCTCACCTCTGAGTAGGAATTCTGGAAAAAAGGTCCCAAAGTTGCACCACATTTATTACAGTCATACTTCACCTGTTGCAACTGGGGAAAGACTCCTGAACGTCTAGTTACAACTCCCCCAATTCGAATCATTGTATTCAAGTGAATTTGTCTGCCAAAAGAACCAGCTATTGGTTTATTATCTTATGAAAGCTAGGGGAGAAGTAGGATAAAGGAACGGGTTGGTTTGTTTCTGTTACCTTATATTCCGAATCTGGTCATAAACTGGTAAGTTTGTTATACGAACATAAATCTTTTGTTGTATATTTTTGTAATTTGGATGCAACTGAAAGACAACATTTTTAGCAACATCTTCCATTACTTCCAAGACAGACTGAGGTGCATCAGCCAGCCAAATGGCAATGTTGGGATGGACGTAGATAAATTGTTTGTAATCTATCTCCAAACTACACTTATTGGCTGCAATTAAAAGAGACCAGAAAAAAAGGGAGGAAAGATATAAGCTGACGCAAAGAAGATATTGTCACTACCAGATGTACAAAATTTTAAGACTCAGTAGAAAATATATTACCTAACACCATCTCATTTATCAGCCGCACATATTCAAAGTCACCGTGTTCATTTTTAGGATTAACATACGTGAGCAAGAAATCCTTGAATTTTCTAGCTATGAAGCGGCGGACTTCATCTCTTGTAACCCATTCTCTAAGTGTTCCTTGAACGCGGTACATCTCATAACCACCTTCCTCATCAAAGTCATCCTACATTTCATGTACCCAAGTTAATTGTTAACATAAACTTAACAGCTTAGATTGTGGAAGCTTTAGAATAGAATAAATAAAGCATACAGTACATCATATTGATCATCCTCGGTTTGATCAGTCCTCGGAACATCATCTCTAGAGTGTCCTGGCTGTGACCTTCCAGGTGAACTATGCAACCCATCGAAATCATCATCGCTCAGATTAGGAGCCCTGGCATCAGCTCGAGCCCTTTTGGAGGGCCTGTAACTGTCATCATCAGTATCTGCAATAGAATATTCAAAGATAAATCACCATTGCCTTAACAAAAATAACAGAGAGCGAAAAAATAGCTCTACATATACTGTAAAGTAGTGCAAGAGCACGTAGAAAATATGAAATTATGCAG